>NW_027361762.1:6540000-6620000 GCF_039654945.1 Dendrobates tinctorius
GCCACATTGTGCTCATCCAACAACAAAAATACTGTTCACATTCAGGTGTATTTCTGTTTGTATATTGCTTTTTGCTTTGTAACCAGTTCCTAAGTAAACAAATGTGCAAATGTGCAGAGGCTGAAAGTCCTATTTACACAGGTAATGGGTCCATTTAACATTTGGCCCTAAAAACGAAAAGTTTACTGGTGTGCTGGTGAGGCTTGAAAAAGGTTCATATTTGGGAACTGAAACATGGCCACAATCAAGTTTTGCACACTCTTTTGGTGTGCTGCCTACAGTTTTTCTTTTTACCCTGCTAGTTAATTATTTTTTGGAAACAACTGATATAGAAGGGTCAATGTTTTTCCTTCTCTTGCTAGAATTTGTTTGTGTCCCAGTGATCAATGCACTATTAAATTTCATGGATAGGTATCAGGAAGTAGGGGCCAGGAGCAAAAATGATAAAAAATGGGCAAGATAGCATAAAAAGGTGTCCAAAAGTTAGAGCACTCAATATGATATAATATCAAAAATACAGTGGGTACAGAAAGTATTCAGACCCCTTGAAATTTTTCACTCTTTCATTACAGCCATTTGTAAATTCAAAAAAGTTCATTTTTTTCTCATTAATGTACAATCTGCACCTTGACTTAAAAAACCCCAGAAATGTAGAAATTTTCGCAAATTTATTAAAAAGGAAAAACTGAAATATCCCATGGTCATAAGTATTCAGACCCTTTGCTCAGTATTGAGTAGAAGCGCCCCTTTGAGCTAGTACAGCCATGAATCTTCTTGGAAATGATGCAACAAGTTTTTCACACCTGGATTTTGGGATCCTCTGCCATTCTTCCTTGCAAATCCTCTCCTGTTCCGTCAGGTTGGATGGTGAACGTAAGCAGCTTGGATTGTCTGTCTCTCCACTCGTCCTCCAGAATCTGGGACCTTAATTTCCAAGGTCTAGTGTGAAGTATCCACAATCAATGATGGTTTCGGGAGCCATGTCATCTGCTGGTGTAGGTCTACTGTGTTTTATCAAGACCAAAGTCAGCACAGCCGTCTGCCAGGAAATTTTAGAGCACTTCATGTTTCCCTCTGCCAGCAAGCCTTTTGGAGATGGGAATTTCATTCTCCAGCAGGACTTGGCACCTGTCCTCACTGCCAAAAGTACCAATACCTGGTGTAAAAACAACAGTATCACTGTGCTTGATTGGCCAGCAAACTCGGCTGACCTTAACCCCATGGAGAATTTATGGGGTATTGTCAAGAGGAAGATGAGAGACACCAGGCCCAACAATGCAGATGAGCTGAAGGCCGCTATCAATGCAACCTGGGCTTCCATAACAACATAACACCTCAGCAGTGCCACAGGCTGATCGCCTCCATGCCACGCCGCATTGATACAGTAATTGATGCCAAAGGAGCCCCAACCAAGTATTGAGTGCATTTACTGAACATACATTTCAGTAGGCCAAGATTTCGGATTTTAAAATCATTTTTTCAAGCTGATGTTCTAAAGTATTCTAGTTTACTGAGATAATGACATTTGGGATTCATTGGCTGTAAGCCATAATCATCAACATTAACAGAAATAAACGCTTGAAATAGATCACTCTGTTTGCAAAGACTCTATATAATAGATGAGTTTCATTTCTTGTATTGAAGAACTGAAATAAATTAACTTTTTGATCATATTCTAATTTTGTCAGATGCACCTGTATATGAGGAGGTACTGTTGGAACTCCACACTGTGCATGTGAGGAGGCACTTTTGATATACAGGTGCTTCTCACAAAATTAGAAAATCATCAAAAAGTTAGTTTATTTCAGTTCTTCAATGCAAAAAGTGAAACTCCTATATTATACAGAGTCATAACAAACAGAGTAATAATCTAAGTGTTTAATTCTGTTTATGTTGATGATTATGGCTTACAGCCAAAGAAAACCCAAAAGTCATTATCTCAGTAAATTAGAATAATTATCAAAAAGCAAGGCTTCCTAAATGTTTAAAAAGGTCCCTTAGTAAATTTCAGTAGGCTGCACAATCATGGGGAAGACTGCTGACATAACAGATGCCCAGAAGGCAGTCATTGACACATTCCACAAGGAGGGTAAGCTACAAAAGGTCATTGGTAAAGAAGCTGGCTATTCACAGAGTGCTGTATCCAAGCATATTAATGGAAAGTTGAGTGGAAGAAAAAAGTGTGGTAGAATATGATGCACAAGCAACTGGGATAACCGCAGCCTTGAAAGGGTTATCAAGAGATGGCCATTCAAAAATTTGGCGGAGATTTACAAGTAGACTGCTGCTCGAGTCATTGCTTCAAGAGACACCACACACAGATGCATCCAGGACATGGGTTACAAGTGTTGCATTCCATGTTTTAAGCCACTCATGAATAGAGATGAGCGAATATTTCAATGTTCGGTTTTGTTCATGATCGCCGAATTTGCAATATTCGCCAAATTAATCGTCAATTAAATCGCGTAATATAGCCATGAGACAGTGTGGGAAACAATGGAGTAGCACTACTGATCGGCAGTGAAATCATCACCGCAGCTGTGATTGGAGGTAAAAAGTTTACCTCTGGTCACTTGTGTCAGCTGATGGGACTACAGCTCCCATCAGCTGACACTTGCTTTATTTCTGACACTTGCTTTATTTCTATAGCGCCGACTTATTCTGCCACACTTTACATTTCAGAGAGGACTTGTACAGATGATAGACATTACAGCATAACAATAATCACATAGATCATAACAAACACCAAGAGGAATGAGGGCCCCGATCGCAAGCTTACAATCTATGAGGAAAAAAGGTAGACACAAAAGGTGGGTGGTAACAGTTGCCTTCATTGTTCGGACAAGCTATAATGTTAAGTGTGTAACAGTACAGACACAGAGGGCTAATAGATGCATAAAGCATGTGGGAACATGATGCGGGGAACTTGGTTATGGTAAAACTTTTTACTGTGCCACACAGGGATAGTTAGGTTAATGTGTTGAGACAGTAGGCCAGTCTGAATAAATGCGTTTTTAGGGCACGCTTAAAATTGTAGGGATTAGAGACTTATCGTATTGACCTGGGAAGTGCATTCCAAAGAATTGGCGCAGCACGTGTACAGTCTTGGAGACGGGAGTGGGAGGTTCTGATTATTGAGGAAGATAACTTCAGGTTATAAGCAAAACTGAGGGCACGGGTAGAATGGTAGACTGAGACGAGGGAGGAGATGTAGGGTGGTGCTGAGCCATGGAGTGCTTTGTGGGTGAGGGTAATAAGTTTGTACTGGATTCTGGAGTGGATGGGTAGCCAGTGTAAGGACTGGCACAAGATAGAGGCATCGATGTAACTATTGGCGAGGAATATGATCCTGGCTGCAGCATTCAAGACAGATTGGAGGGGGGAGAGTTTGGTAAGAGGGAGACCGATTAGAAGAGAGTTACAATAGTCGAGACGAGAATGAATAAGAGAAACAGTAAGAGTTTTTGCGGCATCAAAAGAAAAGAAAAAGTCAAATTCTAGAAATGTTTTTGAGGTGCAGATAACAAGAGCGAGCCAGAGATCAGATTTGGGGGGGCGAATGAAAGCTCGGAGTCAAGTATGACCCCAAGACAGCAGACATGTTGCTGGGGAGTAATAGTGGAACCACTCACAGAAATGGCAATGTCGGGCATAGGTGCATTAGTAGAGGAAGGAAACACAAGGAGTTCAGTCTTTAACAGGTCCAGTTTCAGATATAGTGAGGACATGATGTTAGACACAGCTTTTAGACAATCGCTGATGTTTTCTAAGAAGGCAGGCATGATGTCAGGGGAAGAAGCATATAATTGGGTGTTATCAGCATAGAGATGGTACTGGAAACCAAATCTACTGATTGTTTGACCAATAGGGGCAGTGTTACAAAGAGAAGAGGAGGGGGCCTAGAACCCATCCTTGAGGAACCCCAACAGTAAGTGGAAGATGTGGGGAGGAGGAGCCAGCAAAAGATACACTAAAGGAGCAGTCAGAGAGATAGGAGGAAAACCAGGAGGGAACGGTGTCCTTGATGCCGATGGAGCAGAGCATAGTGAGGAGGAGCTGGTAATTCACAGTGTCGAATGCTGCAGAGAGATCCAAGAGAATTAGCATGGAGTAATGACCATTAGATTTAGCTGTTAGTAGATCATTAGAGACTTTAGTGAGGGCAGTTTCAGTAGAGTGTAAAGAGCAGAAACTGGATTGGAGAGGGTAGAGAAGAGAGTTATCAAAGAGATAGCGGATAAGATGGGAGTGGACCAAGTGTTCCAGGAGTTTAGAGATGAAGGGAAGATTAGAGACAGGTCTATAGTTAGTGGCACAGTTTTGGTTGAGGGATGTTTTTTTAAGTAGTGGATGTATGCTGGCATGCTTAAATGAGGAGAGAAAGATACCAGAAGAGAGAGGTTAAATATTTTTGTCAAGTGGACGGTGACAGCAGGGGAAAGGGACTGGAGGAGATGTGACGGAATTGGGTCACTGGTGCAAGTGGTTGGGCGAGAAGATGCAAGGAGCCTGCTTACTTCTTCTGCAACTGTTTCAAAATCAGAGAGTAAGCTTGATGCAGTGGGGGAGGAAGGAAAATGCATGGTATGAGGTGATTGGGAGATAATTTCCTGTTGGATATGGTCAATTTTTTCTTTGAAGTAATTGGCCAGATCGTCAGCTCGAAGCTCCATGGTTGGGGCCTGCACTCTTGGGTTGAGTAGGGAATGAAAAGTGTCAAAGAGACGTTTAGGGTTATTGGACAGTGAGGTGATGAGGTTACTGAAATAGGTTTGTTTGGAGAGGTGAAGGACAGTGTTGTACGCTCTAAGCATAAACTTATAATGGATGAAATCTTCGTGTAGCTTGGATTTTCTCCACAGACGTTCGGTGCACCTGGAGCTGTCTGTGTCGTGTTGTTCTATAGGAGGTGAAATTTCATCCAGGGCACTTTGAAGTGTTTCATTGTAATGCTTCAGTGCAGAATCAGGACATGAGAGGGAGGAGATAAGGACCAATGATGACTGCAAGTTCTTCATAAGTTTCTGCGTGTTAATGGCCTGTATGTTTCTATAAGTGTGGACAATGGGGGTGACCTGAGCGGGATGGCAGTTCTTGATAGAGAATGAAATAAGTTTATGGTCAGAGAGCGGGAGAGGGGAGTTTGCAAAATCATCCACTGCACAAGCGGAGAGAAGATCAAGTCAAGGGAGTTTCCGTCTTCATGCACTGGAGAGTTAGTATGCTGCGAGAGGCTGAAAGAGGAGGTTAGAGATAAAAGGTGAGTAGCAGATGGGGAGAGGGGAAGAGCAATGGGGATGTTGAAATCGCCCATGATGAGGGTGGGGATGTCACAGGAGAGAAAATGTGGAAGCCAGGTGGCAAAATGATCCAGGAACTGATGGGAGGGGCCAGGAGGATGATACACCACTGCCACTCACATGGAGAAGGGGGTGTAGAGTCTGACGGCATGGACCTCAAAAGAAGGGAAGACAAGTGAGGGTACTTGAGGGATAACCTGAAAGGTACATTTGGGTGATAGAAGCAGACCAACGCCTCCACCTGCTCTACTGTCTGATCATGGGGTATGAGAAAAGTGTAGTTCCCCATAAGAAAGAGCAGCAGCGGTAGTGTCTGACTGCTGGATCCAGGTTTCAGTAAAAGTCAGAAGGTTGAGTGTTAGCGTGGGTAGTCTGGAGCCGGAAACTCCAGGAGTGGACCCTCTGGACCGTGGCACCGAGGGGCCCCGGGCGAGCTGCCAGGTGGAACCGACCCCTATACAAGGACCATTAGGAGCAGGCCCAGGGGTTCGAGTACCACGGTAGCCGGTACCGAGAGGGGCGGCTCAGGATGGACCGGAGTAGGACTGTGGGACAGAAGTATAGATGAAGGAACAGGAACACTGGAGGCAGGACTGGAGTAGGACGGCAGGACTGGAGTAGGATGGAACAGGAATATTGATCATCAGCTCCTCCTCACTATGCTCCATTCCATTGGCCTCAAGGACACAGTTCTCTCCTGGTTCTCCTCCTATCTCTCCGACCGCTCCTTTACCGTTTCTTTTGCCGGTTCCTCCTCCTCTCACCTTCCCCTTACTGTTGGGGTTCCTCAAGGATCGGTTCTAGGCCCCCTCCTCTTCTCCTTGTACACTGCCCCTATTGGTCAAACAATCAGTAGATTTGGTTTCCAGTACCATCTCTATGCTGATGACACCCAATTATACGCTTCTTCTCCTGACATCACGCCAGCCTTTCTAGAAAACACTGGCGATTGTCTAAACGCTGTGTCTAATATCATGTCCTCACTATATCTGAAACTGAACCTGTCAAAGACTGAACTCCTGGTGTTTCCTCCTGCTACTAATGTACCTATACCCGACATTGCTATTTCTGTGTGTGGTTCCACTATTACTCCCCAGCAACATGCCCGCTGTCTTGGGGTCATACTTGATTCCGAGCTTTCCTTTGCCCCCCACATTCGATCACTGGCTCGCTCTTGTCATCTGCACCTCAAAAACATTTCTAGAATTCGACCTTTTCTTACTTTTGACTCTGCAGAATGAATAAGAGAAACAGTAAGAGTACTGTTTCTCTTATTCATTCTCGTCTCGACTATTGTAACTCTCTTCTAATCGGTCTCCCTCTTACCAAACTCTCCCCTCTCCAATCTGTCTTGAATGCTGCAGCCAGGATCATATTCCTCGCCAATCGTTACACCGATGCCTCTACCTTGTGCCAGTCATTACACTGGCTACCCATCCACTCCAGAATTCAGTATAAACTTATTACCCTCACCCACAAAGCCCTCCATGGCTCAGCACCACCCTACATCTCCTCCCTTGTTTCAGTATGCCACCCTACCCGCGCCCTCCGTTCTGCTGATGACCTGAGGTTAGTATCCTCAATAGTCAGAACCTCCCACTCCCGTCTCCAAGACTTTACACGTGCGGCGCCAATTCTTTGGAATGCACTTCCCAGGTCAATACGATTAGTCCCCAATCCCCACAATTTTAAGCGTGTCCTGAAAACGCATTTATTCAGACTGGCCTATCGCCTCAACACATTAACCTAACCTATCCCTGTGTGGCAGAGTCAAAAGTTTTACCATAACCAGGTTCCCAGCATCATGTTCCCACATGCTTTATGCATCCATTAGCCCTCTGTGTCTGTACTGTTACACACTTAACATTATGGCTGGTCCATACAATCAGAGCAACTGTTACCACCCACCTTTCGTGTCTCCCTCTTTCCTCATAGACTGTAAGCTTGCGAGCAGGGCCCTCACTCCTCTTGTTATTTGTTATAATCTACTGTATGTGATTATTGTTATGCTGTAATGTCTATTGTCTGTACAAATCCCCTCTGAAATGTAAAGTGCTGCGGAATATGTCGGCGCTATAAAAATAAAATTTATTATTATTATTATTATTACTGGAGACAGGACTGGAGTAGGACGGCAGGACTGGAGCAGGATGGAACAGGACCACTGGAGGCAGGACTGGAGTAGGACGGCAGGACTGGAGTATGATGGAACAGGAACACTGGAGACAGGACTGGAGTAGGATGGTAGGAACACCGGAGACAGGACTGAGAGGCTGCTGCGGAGAGCAGGCAAGAACGGAACTGCAGGAGCTGAGAGCACACGATGCAGCGAGGCCAGTGTGCTTGGAAACACAACAATCAGGCACCTCCCACAGGGGGAAGCAGCCTGATATGCTCCTGTCTGGTCTGCCATTGGTCAGGGAGGTGCTTCCAGGTCAGGGCATAGCCAGAGCACAAGAAGCTGGAGGGAGGCGTGGCCGCGGCCTATGGCGCATGCGCATTGCATGGAGGGGCGCCGCCGACCGCGCACCTGCCAGAGGCGACCTCCGTGGATGTCGGGCGGCGGGGGGCTGCGGCGTGGGAGCGATGGCCGGGTGAGTACGCAGGGACGGTGTAACAGTAACCCCTCCCCTAAGCCGCCCTCCCCGGACATTAGCAAGAAATCTCTTGAGGATACGGGGAGCATTGATATTCTCCTGAGGCTCCCAGGATCTCTCCTCAGGACCAAAGCCCTTCCAGTCAACAAGGAAAAATGTCCTACCTCTAACCTTTTTCATGACGATAATGTCCTCCACTTCAAAGACATCATCGGCACCCACCGGCTGAGGACCAGAAGCAGGCAAGGAATGGAAGCGATTCAGCACCACAGGTTTCAGGAGAGAGACATGGAAGGTGTTCGGGACCCGGAGCGAAGCAGACAACCTCAATATGTAGGCGACTTCATTGATACATCCAAGAATTTCAAACGGACCAATGTAGCGTGGCCCCAACTTGTAAGAAGGCAGTTTCAACCGGATGAATTTGGATGAGAGCCAGACCTTGTCCCCAACACTATAGGGTGGAGGATCCAATCTCTTCTTGTCAGCAAAGTTCTTCATCCGATCAGCGGATTTCTTGAGTGACGTGTTGGTCTCGGCCCAGATCTTGGAAAACTCGGAGGACAAAGCGTTGGCCGCGGGTACCTCGGAGGCAGGAGTTATCGGAAGAGGAACACCAGTATGTCTGCCGAACACAATGAAAAACGGAGACTTGGCCGAGGACTCACCGGCATGGTTGTTGTAAGCGAACTCTGCCCAGGGAAGTAAGTCAACCCAATCGCTCTGGTGTGCGTTGGAGAAATGACGTAGGTACCCAGTCAACGTCTGGTTGGTGCGCTCCACCTGCCCATTGGACTGTGGATGGTAGGCTGAGGAGAAGTCAAGGGAAATGTTCATGAGCTTACAAAGCGATCGCCAGAACTTGGAGGTAAACTGAACCCCTTGATCCGACACTATGCGTTGAGGTAGTCCATGGAGTCTGAAGATTTGGTGGACAAAGACTTTAGCCAGCTCCGGAGCCGAGGGGAGACCGGGCAGAGGGACGAAGTGGGCCATCTTGGAAAAACGATCCACCACCACCAAGATGACTGTGCAGCCAGAAGAACAGGGGAGGTCGGTGATGAAATCCATGGCAATGTTTTCCCAAGGGACCGCAGGAATGGGCAACGGCAGCAACAAGCCGGACGGAGGTCTTCGTGGCACTTTGTTTTTTGCACAGGATGGACAAGAGGTCACAAAATCGAGTACATCTTGGCGAATTGTGGGCCACCAATAGTGACGCGAGATAAGATCCAGGGTCTTCTTGATCCCGGCATGGCCAGCCAGTTTGGAGGAGTGCCCCCATAGGAGGACTTTTCGCTTGAGGTTCTCAGGCACAAGCGTCTTGCCAGGAGGAGGAGCAAGCCAGTTCATTGGAGCCACTGTGATGATCCTAGTGGGGTCAATGATATGCGAGGGTTCCTCCGTGGTTTCGTGTGGCTGAAAGACCCTGGACAGGGCGTCGGCCTTGGTATTTTTGTTGCCAGGACAGAAACGGAGCTCAAAGTCAAATCGGGCGAAAAACAAGGACCATCTGGCCTGACGAGGGTTAAGTCTCTGGGCAGACTGGAGATAGGCCAGATTCTTGTGATCCGAGAAGATGACAAAGGGATGGACAGCTCCTTCCAGGAGGTGACGCCACTCCTCCAAAGCCAACTTGATGGCCAGGAGTTCCCGGTCGCCGATTGAGTAGTTACACTCGGATGGAGAAAAGGCCTTCGAGAAAAAGCCACAAGGGTGCAGACGACCGGAGGCGGATCTCTGGGACAATACTGCCCCAGCACCTGTCGAGGAAGCGTCCACCTCGAGTACAAAAGGTTGGTTGCTCTCGGGGCGATGCAGAACCGGAGCTGTGGAGAAGGCCCGTTTTAGGGTCAGAAAGGCCTCTTCAGCCTCCGGAGGCCAATCCTTGGGAGTAGCCCCTTTACGGGTGAGAGCAGAAATAGGTCTTGTGATGACGGAAAAGTGAGAGATGAATTGCCGGTAATAATTGGCGAATCCGAGAAATCGGTGAATTGCCCTTACTCCAACTGGGCGAGGCCACTTGAGAATGGCAGACAGCTTCTCGGGATCCATCCTTAGTCCAGCGTCGTAAATAATGTATCCCAGAAACGGCAGGGAGGTCTGTTCGAAGAGACATTTCTCAATCTTCGCATACAGGCGGTTCTCCCGAAGACGCTGTAACACCAAGCGGACACTCTTTCTGTGGGACAAGATATCCGGCGAGAAGACGAGGATGTCGTCCAAGTATACGACCACACAGGAGTACAAGAGGTACCGGAAGATCTCATTGACGAACTCTTGAAACACCGCAGGAGCATTGCAGAGGCCAAAGGGCATGACCAGGTACTCGTAATGGCCATCTCGAGTGTTGAAAGCGGTCTTCCACTCGTCTCCAGCCCGGATGCGGACCAGATTATAGGCTCCTCTAAGGTCCAGCTTGGAGAAGACCCGGGCTCCTCTAAGACGATCAAACAGCTCCGGAATGAGTGGAAGGGGGTACCTGTTCTTAATGGTAATTTCATTCAGACCCCTATAGTCAATGCACGGCCGTAGAGCTCCGTCCTTCTTTTTGACGAAGAAAAACCCGGCTCCCGCGGGTGACGAGGATTTCCATATAAAACCCTTGGCGAGGTTCTCTCGAACATATTCGGACATAGCTGTGGTCTCAGCGGGAGACAGGGGGTAGATTCTGCCCCTTGGGGGAGTTGAACCAGGAACAAGTACAATTGGGCAGTCAAAAGGCCGGTGTGGAGGAAGGACCTCCGCTTCCTTCTTATCAAAGACATCGGCGTAGGAACTGTAGGCTGGAGGAAGACCCAGAAGGTCTGGGAGCGGCCGAGGAGCGGCCACCATGTGGACAGGAATCAGACAGCGAGCTTGGCACTGGTGCCCCCAGCGGAGTATCTCCCCAGAAGACCAATCGAGGACAGGCTGATGAGTCCTTAACCATGGGAGACCGAGTAGAATGGCATGGGAGAGCTTAGGCAAAACGTAAAAGGCTATCTTCTCTCGATGTAAGGCACCAACTTGCAACTCCACTTCCTCAGTGACCAAGGTGACGGTCACCTGTAGCGGTTTGCCATCCACCGCGGCAATCTGGAGAGGGTTAGATAGCGCAACCATGGGAATTTGGTATTTGTCCACCTCTTCTGGCTGAATGAAGTTACCTGCCGAACCCGAATCCACGAAGGCCATCTCGGACCCACATCTCTCCCCTGAAACCAGAAGCACAGAAATAGTAAGAGGTTGAGAGGGACCATCGTCGCCTAGGGAGGCCTCTCTTACCTGACCTAGGTGGAGGAGTTTCCCTGTCTCTTAGGACAGGTGCGGATATAGTGCGATGAAGCTCCGCAATAGAGGCACAGACCTTGTGCCTGCCTCTCTTGCTGATGTAACTCGGTCAAGTTGAGACGGTCAATCTGCATGGGCTTGACTGAGCGAGGACTGGCAGAACGGATGCAAAAGGGGACTGGCCTGGTGAATCTCCTCTCTCTCGCTGACTCCCGAGCGCGCTCCTGGAAGCGTAGGTCAATGCGGGTAGCCAGCGAAATAAGGTCCTCTAAGGAGTTCGGGGTCTCTCGACCTGCGAGTTCATCTTTTATTCTGCCTGAAAGACCGCGCCAGAATGCCCCTACCAAAGCCGTGTTATTCCAGCCGAGCTCGGAGGAGATAGTGCGAAAGCGAATAGCGTATTGACCGACCGTGAGAGAACCCTGATGTAGATTAAAGAGTGATTCAGTGAGGACAGCTAACCGACCCGGCTCATCGAAGACCCTGCGAAAAGTATCCAAGAAAACCGGAAGACTAGAGACAACGGGATCATCACGTTTCCAGAGGGGATTCAACCAGGACAGGGCCTCTCCTTCCAGATGGGACATAATGAAGGCTACTTTGGCCCGGTCAGAGGGATATTGCTGTGGCAACCATTCAAAGTGGCGACTATACTGATTTAAGAACCCCCTGCAGCGCTTAGGATCCTCAGTGAAGCGAGGCGGTTTGGCGAGGCGGGGTGTTGGGAGAGCTGTAGGAGCGGGGGGAGGAGTCAGAGCTGCGGCGGCAAAACATTGGGCCGACAGGCGGCTATCAAAGGAGGCCATGTGAGACAAAATATGGGCTTGGGTATCTTGTTGCTGGACCAGCTCCTGTTGAAGACTGGTCAGTAATGTGGCAGTTCCAGGATTGGTCACCTGCAGGGCCGACAAATGGGTGTCCATGGACTTCATGATGGACATAATGCGTCCCTGATTTTCCTGCAGGAAGAGTAACTCTTTCTGGGTGGCAGCTGTGGTACCGGCGGGATCCATGGCCTGATTGTACTGTTAGCGTGGGTAGTCTGGAGCCGGAAACTCCAGGAGTGGACCCTCTGGACCGTGGCACCGAGGGGCCCCGGGCGAGCTGGCAGGTGGAACCGACCCCTATACAGGGACTGTTAGGAGCAGGCCCAGGGGTTCGAGTACCACGGTAGCCGGTACCGAGAGGGGCGGCTCAGGAAGGACCGGAGTAGGACTGTGGGACAGAAGTATAGATGACGGAACAGGAACACTGGAGGCAGGACTGGAGTAGGATGGCAGGACTGGAGTAGGATGGAACAGGAACACTGGAGGCAGGACTGGAGTAGGACGGCATGACTGGAGCAGGATGGAACAGGACCACTGGAGGCAGGACTGGAGTAGGATGGCAGGACTGGAGTAGGATTGAACAGGAACACTGGAGACAGGACTGGAGTAGGATGGCAGGACTGGAGCAGGATGGAACAGGATCACTGGAGGCAGGACTGGAGTAGGACGGCAGGACTGGAGTAGGATGGAACAGGAACACTGGAGACAGGACTGGAGTAGGATGGCAGGAACACCGGAGACAGGACTGAGGGGCTGCTGCGGAGAGCAGGCAAGAACGGAACTGCAGGAGCTGAGAGCACACGATGCAGCGAGGCCAATGTGCTTGGAAACACAACAATCAGGCACCTCCCACAGGGGGAAGCGGCCTGATATGCTCCTGTCTGGTCTGCCATTGGTCAGGGAGGTGCTTCCAGGTCAGGGCATAGCCAGAGCACAAGAAGCTGGAGGGAGGCGCGGCCGCGGCCTAAGGCGCATGCGCATTGCTTGCAGGGCCGCCGCCGACCGCGCACCTGCCAGAGGCGACCTCCGTGGATGTCGGGCGGCGGGGGGCTGCGGCGTGGGAGCGATGGCCGGGTGAGTACGCAGGGACGGTGTAACATTGAGAGAATTCAAAAGGAAGAAGTCATGGATGAAGGAGAGTTTATTACACACTGAGAGAGAATTCCAAAGGACACAATTAAGAGTGACAGAAGGCCAGCAGGGAACATAAATAAGATTACAGGGGTTTCTGAGTGTAGCAGTAGGGGGGGTTGAGTTTCTATAACACGAGGGACCAGGGTTGGGAGCAATGTCTCCTGCGACTAGGAGAAGGAGGAAAGAAAGAGTGAGCAGATGGTTAAGTGATTTGTGAGAGTGTCTCTGATGTTGAATGGTGGGACTGAATGGATCTGTGCAATTTATCAATGTAAAAAGAGCATGAGTGCTATACATAGGAGAGGAAAGGACTGAGGGGCCGATATGGATGGAGTTTAAAGAGTTAATGCAAAGGCGGTGGATGTGAGTGAATGCAGCAGCCAGGATATAAATTATACAAATGCATATAGCATATATTTGTTGTAATCCAAATGTACAGGGAATAGATGTACAGTGGGGCAAAAAAGTATTTAGTCAGTCAGCAATAGTGCAAGTTCCACCACTTAAAAAGATGAGAGGCGTCTGTAATTTACATCATAGGTAGACCTCAACTATGGGAGACAAACTGAGAAAAAAAAATCCAGAAAATCACATTGTCTGTTTTTTTTTCATTTTATTTGCATATTATGGTGGAAAATAAGTATTTGGTCAGAAACAAAATTTCATCTCAATACTTTGTGATATATCCTTTGTTGGCAATGACAGAGGTCAAACGTTTTCTGTAAGTCTTCACAAGGTTGCCACACACTGTTGTTGGTATGTTGGCCCATTCCTCCATGCAGATCTTGTCTAGAGCAGTGATGTTTTTGGCTTTTCGCTTGGCAACACAGACTTTCAACTCCCTCCAAAGGTTTTCTATAGGGTTGAGATCTGGAGACTGGCTAGGCCACTCCAGGACCTTGAAATGCTTCTTACGAAGCCACTCCTTCATTGCCCTGGCGGTGTGCTTTGGATCATTGTCATGTTGAAAGACCCAGCCACGTTTCATCTTCAATGCCCTTGCTGATGGAAGGAGGTTTGCACTCAAAATCTCACGATACATGGCCCCATTCATTCTTTCATGTACCCAGATCAGTCGTCCTGGCCCCTTTGCAGAGAAACAGCCCCAAAGCATGATGTTTCCACCACCATGCTTTACAGTAGGTATGGTGTTTGATGGATGCAACTCAGTATTCTTTTTCCTCCAAACACGACAAGTTGTGTTTCTACCAAACAGTTCCAGTTTGGTTTCATCAGACCATAGGGCATTCTCCCAAAACTCCTCTGGATCATCCAAATGCTCTCTAGCAAACTTCAGACGGGCCCGGACACGTACAGGCTTAAGCAGTGGGACACGTCTGGCACTGCAGGATCTGAGTCCATGGTGGCGTAGTGTGTTACTTATGGTAGGCCTTGTTACATTGGTCCCAGCTCTCTGCAGTTCATTCACTAGGTCCCCCCGCATGGTTCTGGGATTTTTGCTCACCGTTCTTGTGATCATTCTGACCCCACGGGGTGGGATTTTGCGTGGAGCACCAGATCGAGGGAGATTATCAGTGGTCTTGTATGTCTTCCATTTTCTAATTATTGCTCCCACAGTTGATTTCTTCACTCCAAGCTGGTTGGCTATTGCAGATTCAGTCTTCCCAGCCTGGTGCAGGGCTACAATTTTGTATCTGGTGTCCTTTGACAGCTCTTTGGTCTTCACCATAGTGGAGTTTGGAGTCAGACTGTTTGAGGGTGTGCACAGGTGTCTTTTTATACTGATAACAAGTTTAAACAGGTGCCATTACTACAGGTAATGAGTGGAGGAAAGAGGAGACTCTTAAAGAAGAAGTTACAGGTCTGTGAGAGCCAGAAATCTTGATTGCTTGTTTCTGACCAAATACTTATTTTCCACCATAATATGCAAATAAAATAAAAAAAAAACAGACAATGTGATTTTCTGGATTTTTTTTTCTCAGTTTGTCTCCCATAGTTGAGGTCTACCTATGATGTAAATTACAGACGCCTCTCATCTTTTTAAGTGGTGGAACTTGCACTATTGCTGACTGACTAAATACTTTTTTGCCCCACTGTATATAAATGTCTTACGTGTCTCCTGCCATGTCTAATTGCCATGTTATAACTGCCTCATACTTTGATCAAATGTACTTTGATTAAATGTACATAAATTCCCCCCTGCATAAATGCCTTCCCCAAGTTATGTCTGAATATGTAGGAGGCTCAAGCTTAGAACTGTTTTTTTTTTTGTTGGCTCTTCTCGTTAACAATCAAACTAAACTAGGACAGCAGAGCACAATAAATGTAGTGGTCAGATAAACCAGTGTCCTGGCCTACATGCATCATAAACCACTTTGAAAAGTTTCTTGACCTCACAACATAAGGGGACAAGCAGAGTAAGTTAAAATAACTATATACCAGATATAAGCTTGCTGTTCCACGGCAGCAGGTGCTGAAGATGGCTCTCATCCGTCATCGTGAGAATTCTTTTCAGTGATCTGCTGTGAAGTCACTGAGTTTGAACTGCGTTGACCTCATCACTGACTTTTTTTTCCACAATCCTGAGGTCACAGCAGTTCAGGCCAGCTGGGAATGCAGCCTCAGTTACTTCACTGAGGCTGTGCTTGCAGCATCTCATTCCCTAGTGGTTTTTAGCCTGGAAAGTCGCATCTTGGCACCGTCCAGGTTGAAAACTAATTATTCCCCAGACATGGATTGCAGTGTTGGACAGAACGATGGACAGGTATGGTATATTGTTTTTTTATTTTTATTACAGGAGACCTAGGGCTTCGCTGGAATTAGGCAATGTATTAAGTATCAGAAGCAAAAAAAGTCCTCTAAGACGAGGGAAGAAAACTTAAAGTGTGAACATATATTCCCATAAAAGCGTAGAACTTTAATTAGATATTCACCACCCAGTGCACAAAATGTGTATATAACACAAACAACAGCATAAGTTGATAATTAATCTGTCAAGTCCTTATACTGCCCTACTATCCCTACCTGACTGTGGAGGTTGGCACCCTAATAGAAACGATATTTTGGCACCCCCCACTCCGCGACCGCTGTCCCAGACTAGCCCTAATGGACCCTGCTAAAAAACAGGTGTGAAAACAATACGAAATTAAAATTGCTTATTGTTTTCCCACCTGTATTTCATCGGGGTCCATTAGGGAGAGTCTGGGATAGCCATCGCGGAGTGGGGGCACCAAAAAATCGTTTCTCTTAGGGTGCCAACCTCCACAGTCAGGTAGGGATAGTAGGGCAGTGTAGGGACTTGACAGATTAATTATCATCAACTTATGCTGTTGTTTGTGTTATATACACATTTTGTGCACTGGGTGGTGAATTTTTAAAATGAATATCTAATTAAAGTTCTATGCTTTTATGGGAATATATGTTCACACATTGTAGTAAGTATGGTGTAATCGAAAATATTAAAGGAGTCTGTGTAATTTTTTCAGTTAAAGGATTTTATTCTGGTTGTGTCTTTATTTATTTACTTGCGTATAGGATTATTAATGGATAGGTGTCTTATAGACGCTTCTCCATTACTAATCAATGGGCTTGATGTCATCTGACAATACAAAGGTGACATCAGCCCCGCAAATATTAACCCCACTTGCCACAGCTACAGGGCAAGTGGGAAGAGCAGGGCAAAGCGCCACAATTGTCGCTTCTAATAGATGCACCTTTTCTGGGCAGGTACAGGCTGCTGTTTTAAACTGAGGGGCCTATATCAATGGCCCCATACCTGCCTGAGAATACCAGCCCCCAGCTGTGAGCTTTAGCTAGGCTGGCTGTCAAAAAAGAGGGGGATCCCACACCGTTCTTAAAATTATTTATTTAAATAATTAAAAACACAGCATGGGGACCCCTCTATTCTTGATAACCAACCTTGTTGAAGCTGACAGATGAGGGTTGCAGCCCGCAGCCATGACTTTTGCCTGGTTAGTTCAAGAAAATAGGGGGAACCCATGTCGGGTTTTTTATTCATTTACTTAGTTATTAGATGGAGGCCCAATGCTATTGCATCGGGAGGGCAGTAATGTCATGATGGGGGCTAGCTTTGCAGCGTTGAAAATCCCCATGTGCTCACCCACCTATCCACTCTCTCTTTCCCCATGTGCTTTCCCCCTTGTCTGCTGTCTCTCTCCTTCCTGTGCTGTGTTCTCCCCTCATGTGCTGTCCCGTTTGAGCTGTCTCTCCCCATGCTCTGTCTCTCTCACCCTTGTGTCTGACAGTGTACAGAGCAAAAAACAGCTCCTGGGCAGGGGAGGAAGCAAAAGACAATAATAACATTACAGCAGGAGACCGCAGAGGATACATTTTGTGAGGTAAAGTATTGCTTAAAAACAGTCAGTGAAATATTTTACCTCACAAAATGAATTCTCTGTGATCCCCTGCTGTATTGTCAGTATTGTCTTATGCTTCCTCTTCTGCTCAGGAGATGTTTTTTGCTCTGTATACTGTCAGACACAGGGGTGAGAGAGACAGAGCACGGGGAGAGACAGCTCAAACGGGACAGCACATGTGGTATGCTCAGTACACGGTCAAACACAGACAATTTTTAAAATGAACTTTCGTTCATGGGAAAACCCCTTTAATTTGACCGGCTTCCTCTGCCTGTAGACACGTTGCGCATCAGCCGCCAGGATCAGCCGAATGATTCATTGTGCCTGTGCGGAATTCGCCAGGTGCAATGCGACGATGTTCCGCTGATGGTACCGCGCAAAAGGCTGTGGGAGTATGTGAGTGTGTGTGAGTGTGTGAATCTGAGTGTGTGAGTGTGAGTGTAAGAGTTTGAGTGTGAGAGTGTGAGTGTGTGAGTGTGTTAGTCAGTGAGAGTGTGAGTGTGTGAGTCTGAGAGTGTGTGTGTGTGAGAGTGTGAGTGTAAGAGTGTGTGTGAGTGTGTGTGTGGTGTGACGGTATTCCACTGGTGGTACTGCGCAATAGGTTGGTACCAGCAGCAGTTTCCATATTGAGACACCCATTGCTTGGGTGTCCCAATATGGCGGTTAGTGAACTTCCTCCTCTTGGAATTCTGGGTTACCGTGACATCTGGACAGAACAGGAAATGAAAACATTACAAGGCAATTATATAAATAGATATTGCAGGCGGCGGCTGAGGAATACCCCGATCATCAGCTCCTGCTGTCACTGTTATTAGCGGCAGCAGGTGTCTGATGATGGGATTAAGAGTCCCAAAAGCCCCCATCTGCTGTCATCTTTCTGACTTTAACCCCTTCACCCCCAAGGGTGGTTTGCACGTTCATGACCGGGCCAATTTTTACAATTCTGACCACTGTACCTTTATGAGGTCATAACTCTGGAACGCTTCCATGGATCCCGGTGATTCTGACAATGTTTTCTCGTGACATATTGTACTTCATGTTAGTGGTAAAATTTCATTCAAATAACTTGTGTTTATTTGTGAGAAAAACGGAAATTTGGCGAAAATTTTGAAAATTTTGCAATTTTCCGACTTTGAATTTTTATGCCCTTAAATCACAGAGATACGGCACACAAAAAACTTGATAACTAACATTTCCCACATGTTTACTTTACATCAGCACAATTTTGGAACAAAAATTTTTTTTTGTTAGGAAGTTATAAGGGTTAAAAGTTGACCAGCGATTTCTCATTTTTACAACACCATTTTATTTTTAGGACCACATCACATTTGAAGCCACTTTGAGGGGTCTATATGATAGAAAATACCCAAAAGTGACACCATTCTAAAAACTGCACCCCTTAAGGTGCTCAAAACCACATTCAAGAAGTTTATTAACCCTTTAGGTGCGTCACAGGAATTTTTTTGAATATTTAAAAAAAAATGAACATTTAATTTTTTTTTATAAAAAAAATAATTCAGGTTCTATTTTTTTTATTTTACCAAGGGTAACAGGAGAAATTGGACTGCAAAAGTTATTGTGCAATTTGTCCTGAGCACGCAGATACCTGATATGTGGGGGGGAATGACT
The DNA here is from genome assembly GCF_039654945.1 of Dendrobates tinctorius. Lineage (NCBI taxonomy): Eukaryota > Metazoa > Chordata > Amphibia > Anura > Dendrobatidae > Dendrobates > Dendrobates tinctorius. Next base: position 6,559,098 of record NW_027361762.1, read on the forward strand.
TTTTCAATGCAAAATTGGCTGGAATTCAGATTGGACGCCATGTCACGTTTGGAGAGTCCCTGATGTACCTAAACAGTGGAAACCCCCTACAAGTGACCCCATTTTGGAAACTAGACCCCCAAAGGAACTTATCTAGATATGTGGTGAGAACTTTGAACCCACAAGGGCTTTACAAAAGTTTATAACGTACAGCGGTACAATTAAAAAATCATATTTTTTCCACAAAAATGATCTTTTCACCCCAATTTTTATTTTCCCAAGGGTAACAGGACCCTAAAAGTTATTGTGCAATTTGTCCTGAGTACGCTGATACCCCACATGTGGGGGTAAACCACTATTTGGGCGCATGGCAGAGCTCGGAAGGGAAGCAGCGCCATTTGACGTTTTTTGGCTGGAATTGAGATCGGACACCATGTCGCGTTTGGAAAACTCCTGATGTACCAAAACAGTGGAAACCCCCCATAAATGACACCATTTTGGAAACTAGACCCCCTAAGGAACTTATCTAGATGTGTGGTGAGCACTTTGACCCCCCCCAGTGCTTCACAGAAGTTTATAACGCCCGGGCGTGAAAATAAAAAATTCTTATTTTTTCCACAAACATGATCTTTTAGTCACCATTTTTTTATTTTCCCAAGGGTACCAGGAGAAATTGGACCTTAAAAGTTGTTGTCCAATTTGTCCTGAGTATGCTGATACCCCATATGTGGGAGAAAACTACTGTATGGGCACACGTCGGGGCGCGGAAGGGAAGTAGTGACGTTTTGGAATGCAGACTTTGATGGAATGGTCTGTGGGTGTCATGTGCGTTTGGAGAGCCCCTGATGTACCTAAACTATTGAAACTCCCCACAAGTGACCCCATTTTGGACACTAGACCCCCCACGGAACTTATCTAGATGTGTGGTGAGCACTTTGAACCCCCAAGTGCTTCACAGAAGTTTATAACGTGAAAATAAAAAAATCATTTTTTTCCACAAAAATGATATTTTTGCCCCCAATTTTTTATTTTCCTAAGGGTAACAGGAGAAATTGGACCCCAAAAATTGTTTTGCAATTTGTCCTGAGTAGGCTGATACCCTACATGTGGGGGTAAAACACTGTTTGGGCGCATGGCAGAGCTTGGAAGGGAAGGAGCACCATTTGACTTTTTCAACTCAGAATTGGCTGGAATTGAGATCAGATGCCATGTTGCATTTGGAGAGCCCCTGATGTGCCCAAACAGTGGAAACCCCCAATTCTAACTCCAACCCGAACCCCAACATGCCCCTAGCCCTAACCCTAGCCCTAACCCAAACCCTAGCCCTAACCCTAACCCTACCCTAACCCTAACCCTAGCCCTAACCCTACCCCAACACACCCCTAGCCCTAACCCTAGCCCTAACCCTAATGGAAAAATGGAAATAAATACATTTTTTTTATTTTATTATTTTTCCCTAACTAAGGGGGTGATAACGGGGGGTTTGATTTACTATTTATGGCGGTTTTTATTTTTGGCAGCTGTCGCACGCCAAAAGACGCTTTTTATTGTAAAAATAGTTTTTGAATCACCACATATTGAGAGCTATAATTTTTCCGTATGACCGGGTCATGTGAGGTCTTATTTTTTGCGGGACGAGTTGACGTTTTTATTGGTACCATTTTCGGGCACGTGAAATTTTTTGATCGCTTTTTATTCCGATTTTTGGGACGCAGAATGAAGAAAAACCAGCGTTTCATGAATTTCTTTTGGGGGGGGTGCGTTTACACCGTTCCGCGTGCGGTAAAATTGATAATGCGGTTTTATTCTTCGGGTCAGTACGGTTACAGCGATACCTCATTTAGGTCTTTTTTTATGTTTTTGTCGGTTTTATGCAATGAAAACTATTTTATATAAAAAATAATTATTTTTGCATCGCTTTATTCTGCGAGCTATAACTTTTTTATTTTTTCGCTGATGATGCTGTGTGGCAGCTCGTTTTTTGCGGGACAAGATGACGTTTTCAGCGGTACCATGGATATTTATATGCGTCTTTTTGATCGCGCGTTATTACACTTTTTGTTTGGCAGTATGATAATAAATCATTATTTTTTGCTTCGTTTTTTATTTTTATTTTTTAAGGGGTTCGCTAAAGGGGTTAACTAATGGGACACTTTTATAGGGCGGGTCGTTACGGACGCGGCGATACCTAATATGTGTACTTTTATTGTTTTTTTTTTTTATTATTTCCAAAAAATGGATTTATTGGGGGAATCTTTTTTTTTTTTTTTCTAATTTATTTGGCGATTTTTTTTTAATTATTTTTACACTTTTTTTTATTTTTTTTTTTACTTTATTAAATAGTCCCAGGTGGGACATCACTGTCCTGTGACAGATCGCTGATCTGTCACATCACAGATCACTGTGACAGATCAGCGATCTGACACAGGCACTGCAGAAGGCTTCCTCATGCCTGCGCTTTGCAGGCACTGAGGAAGCCAGCTTCCTCAGGCCCCCGAAGGCCCCCGTCGCCATCTTGGATTCGGGGGCCTGGAGGAAAGGAGTCCCCCGCAGCAGCGCTGCACATTGCGCTGCCGTGGGGGGCTCAGGGAAGCACGGAGGGAGCCCCCTCCCTGCGGATGCTTCCCTTTAACTCCCGGTACACCGCGATCATGTTTGATCGCGGTGTGCAAGGGGTTAACGTGTCGGGGGCGGTCTGTGACCGCCCCTGACACATTGTGCCGGGTGTCAGCTGTGATAGTCAGCTGACACCCGGCCGCGATCAGCGGCGCTCACCACGTGGGTGCCGCTGATCGCGCCCGACATACTATCCCGTCCATGGGCATAGGGGCCCAGGTCCCATGGACGGGATATACCGTCGGATGTCAGGAAGGGGTTAATACAACTCTCAATATTCTCCTCTGCTCGCCCTTATCGCCAGCAGAGCAGGGGAGAATGATGAGAGCCATCTTCAGCACCTGCTGTTGGGGAACAGCGCTTACTGTAGCGCTTCTTCTTATTAATGGAAGAAAATGTCAGCTGATGGGAGCTGTAGTCCCATCAGCTGACACCAGTGACCAGTGGTAAACTTTTTACCTCCGATCTCAGCTGCATGCTCACGTTGTCTTCTGACAGCATGGGAACCGCAGCTCTCTGACTGGCGGATATTATTTCACCACCGATCAGAAGCACTATGTAGGTGTTTCCCACACTGTCTCACAGCTTGGGAAACACCGGCTTTTGCACTGTGTATGTTTGGCTATATTCGCCAATTTAATCGATGATTAAATTGGCGAATATTGCAAATTCGGCAATTGTGAGCCGAACAGAACATTGAAATATTCGCTCATCTCTACTCATGACTAACAGACAATGCCAGAAGCCTCTTACCTGGGCCAAGGAGAAAAAGAACTGGACTGTTGCTTTGTGGCCCAAGGTGTTATTTTCAGATTAAATTAAATTTTGCATTTCATTTGGAAATCAAGGTCCCAGAGTCTGGAGGAACAGTGGAGAGGCCACAATCCAACCTGCTTGATATCTACGGTAGAGTGATGTTTCCCCAATCAGTGATGGTTTGGGGAGCCATGTCATCTGCTATTGTAGGTCCACTGTGTTTTATCAAGCCCAAAGTCACCACAGCCGTCTACCAGGATATTAGAGCACTTCATGCTTCCCTCTGATGACAAGCTTTTTGGAGATGGAAATTTCATTCTCCATTAGGACTTGGCACCTGTCCTCACTGTCAAAAGTTTAAAAACAACAGTATTACTGTGCTTGATTGGCCAGCAAACTTGCCTGACCTTAACCCCATGGAGAATCTATGGAGTATTGTCAAGAGGAAAATGAAAGACACCAGACCCCATAATGTAGATGAGCTGAAGGCCGCTATCAAAGCCACCTGGGCTTCCATAACATCTCAGCAGTGCCAAAGGCTGATCGCCTCCATGCCACGCTGCATTGATGCAGGAATAGATAAAAAAGGAGCCCTTACCAAGTATTATCTGCATTTACTGAACATACATTTAAGCAGGCCAACATTTCAGATTTTAAAATAAGTTTTCAAGCTGGTTTTGTAAAGTAGTCTAACCTACTGAGATAATAACTTTTGGATTTTCATTGGCTGTAAGCCATAATCATCAACATAAACAGAAATAAACACTTGAAATAGATCACTTTGTTTGTAATGACTTTATATACACTCCCTGACAGAAGTTATGTCGCTTATCCATGTTATGTAAATAAAAGCTTATAACCTGATGTTAAATTCATTCATTGGTTGTATAAATTATTCTTTTGAAAGCTGAAACCCTCCGAAATTTGGTTTAGGTTAAGAAAATAAATTGCCTTCAATGCAGAAATATTGATCATTAAATGGACACAGAATGGTCAGATTTTGGCAAGACAAAAGTTTTGTCGCCTGGTCATGGGTCGCCCTCCTAGGGCTGTGGGGTACTCGGTACCGGGCCGGTCTCTCAAAGGGGAATGTCACAGCAGCGGTGACCCGGTCCATGGCCCTGGGCGCCCATGTAAGAGGGGTTTGAGTGGTGGAATAAAGTTTATGAGTGATTCGTGACGCCACCTGTGGTGTTCGGCAATTAAGGTGTTAAGCCGACGCTGCAGACAGATCCTCTGGGACAGATGGTGGGGTGCAGCAGTGATATTATAGCCCTCCACAGGCAGGGCTGTTGGTCCCAGGGCAGTGTAGATATGTGTTGGGGAAGAGGGTGCAGTGTCTGGCACAGAGATGTAGCAGTGCTGAAGAAGTTGAAGGAAGAAGGCAAGGACACAGCGGAATGTAGTTTCTTTACCTTTACTTGTAAGTGCAGTCCAGGGTCCAGATTACAGATGACACAGGAGATGATTAGCCTGGAAGCAACTTAGGAATCTCTCTCTCAGATGGGTTGTGTAGTCTCCTCTCTAGCGCTTACTTGAGGTACATGCAGCACTGACGTTCCTCCTTCTTCTACCCTTTTGGATCTACCTCATATGGCAGACAGCTGTAGCCCTCTATTTCTCTTGGCTCACCCGTCGCTGTTGTGCCTCCAAGTCTTAGGTGGGAATAGAGCATTTACAGCTTCCTACTCCTCTGGTTTCTGTTGCAGGACCTTCAGCATCCATACAACCATGGAGACCAGGCTCCAGATCATGCGCTATCACTGGAAGGGAGCTCTCTATCCTCAGCTCAACCTCCAGCTTCTCTCCACACGTCTACACTCATTGCCCTCCTCACACTAACTGCCTATTGGTTCAGAGCTCCCTCTGCTGGCCTGGAGTGGGAACCATGTTGCATGACATGGTTAACTGCTATAGATACCCTTCATTGCTTCCAAGCCTGACATCACCCTCCCTGGAAGAAGGCAATGCCACTGTGGCGACCATACCCCTGGGGGCGCCATATTCCCCCTAGTGCAATTCAGCACTCCTGGGCTGATGAAAGACATATACAACATAAAACAAATAAACAATATAAAAAGTACAAGATTTGAAAAAGGAAAAATTACAAAAACCAAAAGCTCCAAAAATAGTCCTGTGATGATAAGTCCATGCATCAACGTCCATGGTCCATTCCTGGGCAAATGGTGAACTATGTACAAAGTTAGTGACCACACACAGTCCTGTGGCCAAAATGTCCATAAAACAAAAACTGGAATATTCAAAAAGGAAATTTCTTACAGAATATCTGTAGGCACAAAACTTGAAAAGTTACATATATACATGTTAACACTTACATTACTTTAACTTATTCATATGCGGAATCTGATGGGTGGTATACCTTGAGTAGTAAGGGTAAATCTACGTAACATTGATGTTGTTGGGGATCTTACTGGTTGCCTGATGCTAACTACTGGTGTAGTGTGTGGTGTACTGGATACACTACTGGTGGTTCTGCGCAACACAGGGATACTAGACTTCCTAGGACCACTTCTATTCACTGTAGGTAATCTGGGCAGTAGCTGTCTGCGAACTCTTAGACTTACCATGGGCATGACAGATTCACCACTGGCAGGGCGAGGATTCTCTGGCTCCACTGCTGGTGTGGCTTCAACTGCTTGCACTTCCTGATTCTCAGAGTTCTCATGAGTCACTTCTTCTTGTACTACCAGTTGGAGAAATGTCAACACTGGCACCACTATGGCATCATTTACTTTAGTCCAATTTGCAGGGAATTCTCCAAGTATAGTGCTGACCTTTTCTTCTTCTATGGGTTGGATGTTATTTTGTTTTTCCATTCTTTCTTTTAAATGGTCAGGGCATAATTTCAAATGATCCCTCGATATTGCTGCTGAGATTTCTCCTCCATCTTTACTAATAAGGCACACCTTGGTATTGTCAAAATTTGAGGGTAGAATGGTGTAGGGTTCAGCTTCCCATTGGTCATCCAATTTATGCATCCTCCTTTTCCTCTTTAGGACTTGTTCTCCTGGTGACAAGAGAACTGCGGGTGCATGTTGATTGTAGTGCCTTTCTTGTCTTGCCTGAGCTAAACTCTTTTCCACACACTCTTGTACTCTACGGTACTGTTGCTGCTGTTCTGTATCCCAGTCAGCATCTGGTGATGTCACCTCAGGTGTAAGGACTCCCATATCCAAATCAATAGGCAGCTTGCCAGGCCTCGCTCTCATTAGGTAGGCTGGAGTGCAGTTGATGGAATTCACAGGAATGTGATTGTAGAGGTCTACCAGATCTGGCAACTTTTCTGGACACAGATTCCTCTCTTCCAAAGGCAACGTCTTCAGTAGGTCAATCACCACCTGATTCATCTTTTCACACATGCCATTGGTCTGTGGATGGTACGGTGTTGTCCTGATCTTCTTGCAACCGTACAAGTTACAGAATTCCTGGAACACTTCTGCCTCAAAGGCGGGACCTTGATCTGTAAGCACTCGCTCTGGGTATCCATGTGGTCTACAGAAGTGCTGTTGGAATGCTCTGGCTGCTGTCCTGGCCGTTTGATCCTTGACAGGCACAACTACCAGGAATCTTGAGTAGTGGTCCACGATGGTAAGAGCATAGATGTAGCCTAAACGGCTTGGGACGAGCTTCACATGGTCCAGGGCGACCAACTCGAGTGGCTGTTTGGTTATTATTGGCTGCCGAGGAGCTCTCTGACTGTTTTGATCCTTTCTGCGCAGGTTAAATTGTCCACGCTCCCGGCACCACCTTTCAATGGCTTTACTCATACCAGCCCAGTAGACTCTTTCCCGGAGCAAGGCTTCCAACTTCTTCAATCCGAAGTGTCCAGCTCCACTGTGGTATGCTTCCAAGACCATTGAGGCCTCCCTCTTTGGGACTACCACTTGCCAGACCAACTCATGAGTGCGGGCATTGATACTCCTCCGACACAGCTTTCCTTCATAGATGAACAGCCGACCTCTTTCCTTCCACATGTGCTGGGTTTCTTCAGGAGCATTCGACTCTGGGCGTGAGTCAGCTTGTGACAGTAGCTCCTTCATCAGGCAACTGCGGGGTCACTATCCTGGGTTTCTGCCCAGTCGTGATGGGGCAATGGATTTAGGGTGGCCTCTTTCAAGCCAAACCTTCTGTTTCTCACTCCTTGAGCACGTTGGGCCACAATTGGCCGGTGGAAGGGAGGTAACTCTATCTCCTCAAGAGCCTCAGGGTCTCCTCCTGCATCTGGCAGATTAGGCATTCTGGACAGCGCATCAGCATTGGCATTCTTGTGCCCTGCTAGGTACTTGATGGTGAATTCATAGTTAGATAGCCGAGCCATCCATCGCTGCTCCAGTGCACCTAGCTTGGCAGTTTCCAAGTGAGTCAATGGGTTGTTGTCTGTGAAGATGGTAAACTTGGCTGAAGCTAGGTAATGCTTGAATCTTTCGGTCACAGCACAGACTATGGCAAGGAACTCCAGCTTGAAGGAACTGTAGTTGTCAGAGTTCCTTTCAGTGGGACAAAGCTCCTGCTGGCGTAGGAGATCACTCTTTCTTTGCCATTCTGTACCTGTGACAGTACTGCTCCCAGTCCTACGTTGCTGGCATCAGTATACAACACAAATGGTTGGTCATAATCTGGGTAGGCCAGAACTTCATCTCCTGTGAGAGCCATCTTCAGTCGGGTGAAGGACCTCTCCAACTCCTCAGTCCATTCAAATGTGGAATTCTTCTGTTTGGCTTTCTTGGACTGTCCCACCAGAAGATTTTGCATAGGGGTGGCTATTTCAGTGAAGCCTTTGATGAATCTTCGGTAGTAACCTACCAGTCCGAGGAACTGGTGTACTTCATGGAGGTTGCTGGGCTTCGGCCAGTCCCGGATGACTGTGAATTTGTCAGGATCTGGTGCCACACCTTCTGCACTCACTACATGACCGAGGTACTGTATCTTGGGCTTCAGGAGGTGGAATTTGGAAGGCTTCACCTTTAGGCCAAAATTGGACAAGGCTTCAAACACCTGAGCCAGGTACTCCAGATAGTCTTCATAAGTCTTGAAGAAAACAATGACATCACCAAGGTACAACAGGACTGTCTCGAAGTTCTTGTGTCCCAGGCAGCATTCCATTAGCCGTTGAAATGTCCCAGGAGTGGTGCAGAGCCCGAATGGCATATAGTTGAACTCACAGAGACCCATTGGGGTGGTAAATGCTGTTTTCTCCTTGTCTGCCTCTGCCACGGGAACCTGCCAATACCCACTAGTGAGATCCAGGGTGGAAAAGTAGTTAGCAGTTTCAAGTATGGCTAACGACTCCACAATTCTAGGTAATGGATAGGCATCTTTATGTGTAATGCTATTAATTTTCTTGTAATCAACACACATTCTCATGGTACCATCCTTTTCTTTACAAAAACTTTTGGAGCTGCCCAGGGGCTACAACTGTCTCTGATAACCCCTGCTTCCTTCATCTCTCTCAACATACCTTTGGCACATTGGTATTGTGTTGGAGGTATAGGCCGGTACCTTTCTTTAATGGATGGATGATCTCCAGTGGGGATATGATGTTGAACCCCTTTTGCCTTCCCAAAATCTAGAGGGTGTTTACTGAATACCCGCTCATACTCCTGGGTCACCCGGTAAACCCCATTCTTTTGGTATGAAGGGGTGGAGTCAGTCCCCACCTGCAGTTAATGGCACCACTCCTCCAGCTGCTTTACAGAGCCATTGTCCTCCACCTGGTCGGATGAGACCAAGGGCTCTGCTGCCTGCATTGCATTATTACTGACAGTGAGCAGCTTAGCAACTGTGGCATACTGAGGTATTGTGGCCTCCTCCTCCCCACAATTCAAAAGGCGTACAGGTCCTCTCCCTATACGAACATCAACTACTCCTCTGGCTGTCAGGACAGTGGGCCTGCTGTCAGAGTATACTGGCTCTACCAAAGCCTGGTAATCTTTTCCTCTGAGACCTATGGCTGCCCGACACCAAATCAACATTTCACATCTGGGGGGTATTGCAATGGGGAAAGCATCACTCACTCTGACGCTGCCAATTTCTCCGCCAGAGAGTTCTACCTGCTGTCTTTGCATCAGGGCCTTAATCTCCTTCTGCAGGACTCGTTGTTCACTGGAACCAGCAGTCTCATTGCAACAAGACAATAACCTCGGAAAGACAATTTTCAATTACATTTGTACCAAGAGTCATCATGGGATTGCATTCTCGTTGATCAATATCCACAACTATCAGACCTTGAGATTTTAACTCCACCCTCCCCACTTTAACAGTAATTTCTTTACACCCTACTTATGGTAAAGACTGACCATTACTGGCAACCACTGTGAGTTCATCACTTGGGCCACAGGTGAGTTCAGAGTCAGCCCAATAACGCTTGTAGAGGATATAGGGCATAGTGGTCACCTGGGAGCCAGTGTCCAGCAAAGCGTTCATGGGGATGCCATCAATCACCAATGGAATGATTGGTCTCCCTCCAACATACTTGGCTTGCCAGTTCTTTGGGCCTTGTGGTGCTACTCCTGGGGGTTGGCCCTCTGCCCCTCTGTTGCTCGTTTAAATAACAAAATCTTGCAAGATGGCCTGTGGCAGTGACGACAGATGGGACGTCCGTCCTGGTCATAGCGATCGTTGTTTCTCCCTCGGAGTGGCGGGGTCCTCTTCTTCCGTAGCCACGGGACATCCCCTGGACTGGAAGCAAGCTGGATCTTTTCCTTGGAGGACACCTGCGGGGACTGCATGGTTTTAGTAAGTGCAGTCATACCTTTGGTCAACTCCTGGACCTGAAGACGCAGCTCTGCAGATGGATCTTTATCCAGAGTCTGTGCATCAGCCTCCACAGGGATGGAAGGCAAAGATGTTGCCTCCTGGTGGTAGGTGATCGCTGGGCGCCTAGGGGGCGCTGGATGGCTGACAGCTGGTTCCTGTAGCACCCAGATAGCCCTGTCCTTGAAATCAGCAAAGTCTAGATCAGGGTTCTGTAGGGCTATGATGCGCATCTGTGCTCTGTGGGTGCTGGATAGGAGTCCCTCAATGAATTGCTCCTTTAGCAGTCCATCTCCATCTTTCACACTATCTGGATCAATCTGCTTGCCTCCTGCAGGTTAAGAGCATAGCCCCGTATACTGACCTGCGCTTTCTGTTTACATCCAAAGAACCTCATCTTGATTTCAGCTGCAGTGCGGGTGTCAAAGGTGCTTCTTAGCTTGGCCAAAATCTTTTTAACAGTCTCTTTATCAGTGTCCTGCCAGGCTTTTACTTCTCTCTGTGCTGCACCTGCTAGCTGCCCAATAAGGATATTCATCTTCTTGCTTTCAGATAGAGGATACACCTCAAACAGACTGCATAGTCTCTCTTTAAATTCACTCAGGGTATGGGACTCCCCTGAATACTGCGGTAGCCAGGCTGCTCCCGGTATATAAGGCATAGACAGCGACATTATGGGGACCGCTGCGGTGGGCTCTGTTTCTGCAGGGTTCAGCGGCGCTGTGGGGTCTGCGGGGGCGTCCGCCGCGGCATCGGCGCTTGCCTCAGACAGTCTCCTTCCCCCCTAGATAACGGTTGCCGGGCCCCGGGGTTGAGCGGTTTACCGGCTGTAGGCCTCAGCTCCTCCCTTCTTGCACGCTGTCCTCTCTTCCCGTGCGGCAATTCACTTCCTCGCGCTCTTCGGCAGGCTCAGCCCACGAAGGCCCGCCTCTTTGGTCTCCCGCACGCACCAAGCAGCGGGATAATGGCAGCAATGGCGCCAACAGTCCACAGTACGCAAAACAGTCTCTGGCACACAGGACCCGGGGATACCGGGCTCTGTAATCCTGTTCGTGATGCCAAAATGGGTCGCCCTCCCAGGGCTGTGGGGTACTCGATACCGGGCCGGTCTCTCAAAGGGGAATGTCACAGGAGCGGTGACCCGGTCCATGGCCCTGGGCGCCCATGTAAAAGGGGTTTGAGTGGTGGAATAAAGTTTATGAGTGATTCGTGACGCCACCTGTGGTGTTCGGCAATTAAGGTGTTAAGCCGACGCTGCAGACAGATCCTCTGGGACAGATGGTGGGGTGCAGCAGTGATGTTATAGCCCTCCACAGGCAGGGCTGTTGGTCCCAGGGCGGTGTAGATAGGTGTTGGGGAAGAGGGTGCAGTGTCTGGCACAGAGATGTAGCAGTGCTGAAGAAGTTGCAGGAAGAAGGCAAGGACACAGCGGAATGTAGTTTCTTTACCTTTACTTGTAAGTGCAGTCCAGGATCCAGATTACAGATGGCACAGGAGATGATTAGCCTGGAAGCAACTTAGGAATCTCTCTGTCAGATGGGTTGTGTAGTCTCCTCTCTAGCGCTTACTTGAGGTACATGCAGCACTGTGTTACACTGACGTTCCTCCTTCTTCTTCCCTTTTGGATCTACCTCGAATGGCAGACAGCTGTAGCCCTCTGTTTCTCTTGGCTCACCCGTCGCTGTTGTGCCTCCGAGTCTTAGGTGGTAATGGAGCATTTACAGCTTCCTACTCCTCTGGCTTCTGTTGCAGGACCTTCAGTATACATACAACCGTGGAGACCAGGCTCCAGATCATGCGCTATCACTGGGAGGGAGCTCTCTATCCTCAGCTCAACCTCCAACTTCTCTCCACACGTCTACACTCATTGCCCTCCTCACATAACTGCCTAATTTCCCTTCCTGGCCCTCAGAGAGCACTCCTCCCCTTAGTATTGGTTCAGAGCTCCCTCTGCTGGCCTGGAGTGGGAACCGTGTTGCATGACATGGTTAACTGCTAGAGAGACCCTTCATTGCTTCCAAGCCTGACATCACCCTCCCTGGAGGAAGGCAATGCCACTGGGGCGACCATACCCCTGGGGGCGCCACAGTCTAATAATGCACCCACTCCTAGTTTACATCCTCACCTGTGCTCAGTAAATGATTGGTTAATTAGTGGGTGTGTATAAAACGAAACCCTGCACCCCAGACCTTCACTTGAGCTGCATCTTGAGCTCTGACAACATGCCAAAAATCCACCCTGCGACCAAAGCCTGGATTATCAAGAGGCCGAAGACCAGATCCACTGAAGAGGTGGCTGGCACCTTTAATGTGTCTCAGCGTCAAGTACAAAGAATTAAAAAAAGATTTGAAGAGACTGGAGATGTGTTTGACAAGCCCAGGTCCGGCAGACCCCGCAAGACAACTGCTTAGGAGGAACGTTTGTTGGTTAGAAAATCCAAAGCAAGCCCTTCTTCCACTGCAGCAGAGCTCCAACAGGTTTGGTCACCTCAAGTCCCTGTGTCAACTAGAACAGTTTGGCCTCCATGGTGGATTCAGTGCCCAGAAGCCAGCACTAAACAAAAGGAAAATAAAAAAACGTGTGGCATTTGCAAAGTCCCACAGCCTGCTAAACAGATGAACGCTGGAAAAGTGGCAGAAGGTGGATTTCTCTGATGAATCTTCAGTAGAATTACACCACAGCCGCCGCAAATACTGCAGGAGACCTACTGGAGCCCGTATGGATCCAAAATGCACCCAGAAAACAGTTAAATTTGGTGGTGGAAAGATCATGATCTGGAGTTACATTCAGTATGGGGGTGTGTGAAAAATTTGCAAGGTGGAAGGCAATAGCAATAGCCTAAAATATCAAGAAGTATTAGCTACCTCTTATATTCCAAATCATAAAAGGGGTTAAATTCTGCAGCAGGATGGTGCTCCATCTCATACATCCATCTCTGCAGCAAAGTTCCTCCAGGCAAAAAAGATCAAGGTGCTCAAGGACAGGCCAACCCAGTCACCAGACATGAACATCATTCAGCATGTTTGGGGTAGGATGAAAGAGGAATCTTGGAAGACAAAACCAAAGAATCTAGATGAACTCTGGGAGGCATGTAAGACTGCATTCTTTGCTATTCCTGATGACTTCATTAATAAATTGTATGAATCATTGTTGAACCGCATTGATGCAATTCTTCAAGCTCATGGAAGTTACACAAAATATTAAATCTGACTCTAAAAGCACCACAACTTCATTCACCAATGTTATGTAACATATATTTGTATTTTAAGTTAATTATTTGTTTGAATATCACATTACTTTTTGTGGCCGACAAAACTTTTGTCTTTCCAAAATCGGACCATTCAGTGTCCATTAAATGATCAATATTTCTGCATTGATGGCAATTTATTTTCTTAACCTAAACCACATTTCGGAGGGTTTCAGCTTTCAGAAGAATAATTTATACAACCAATGGATGAATTTAACGTCAGGTTATAAGATTTTATTTACATAACATGGATAAGCGACATAACTTCTGTCAGGGAGTATATGAGCTTCACTTTTTATATTGAAGAACTGAAATAAATTAACTTTTTGATGATATTCTAATTTAGTGAGAAGCACCTGTACATTTTCAAGGTTGAATGAAGCCCAGATAAAGGAAAGAGTCTTTATTGGACCTTTAGATTTGAAAACTTCTTCACGATGAAGGAGTTGTACATGTATTAAGTAACGGGAACTCACACAGTTATTACCTAAAGCGAATATAGTGTCAGGTTTCAGAAAATTTGTATTGCACTCATAAGGGAACCTGTCATCAGTTTTGGCCGATATGAGCTACGGCCATTACCTTTCAGGGCTGACATACAGCAATCTATAATGCTGTATATAAACCCCCAGCATGACCTCTAAGAGTAGAAAAATAACTTTTATTATACTCACCTGCGGAGCGGTCCGGTCCGAGGAGTGTCGCTCTTCTTGGTCTTCTTCTCCCATTTTCACGTGGCGCCATCCTCCTGCTTACTTCACGTCGTGCTTCTGCGCAGGCATACTTCTCTGCCTTCTTGAGGGCAGAGCAAAATACTGTAGTGCGCAGGTGCCGGGAAAGGTCAGAGAGACCCGACGCCTGCGCACTGCAGTACTTTGCTCTGCCCTCAACAGGACAGATACGTACACCTGTGCAGGAGCACGATGCCGAGGAGACTGTGTGGATGACGCAGAGAAGCATCATCCACGCAAAGCAAAAAGGAGGGTGGCTATCATAAGAAGATGGGAGGCACCGAACCAGGATCAGCAACACCCATCGGACTGGACCGCCCCACAGGCAAGTATGATAAAAGTTATTTTTGGGGGCAGATATATAGCATTTTTTAATGCTGTATATCAGCCCTGAAAGATAATGACCGTAACTTATATCGGCCAAAACTGATGACAGGCTCCCTTTAAGCACTTTTGTGGGTGTTGGTGGTGGCTTGCTGAGGGATCCCTATCAGGCACCACTGCATCTCCCCATAGGGTGCCATCTTCCGCTGTTAGGTAAGGAAACAGAGGATTATGCTCTCCCCGCTAAACTTATCCTTCATCATAAATATCTGCAATTAAGATAAGATATGTGATTTTTTTTTTACCTGACCTTCATGTAATCCCCTCATGGATATGTCTATATAGACTGGAGCTTTTTAGAGTTTATTAATCAAAGTTATATTTTAGAGGTTCTGTTTTTTAGTTTGGTTCTATACCTATCAGACCTTATTTTTTTGCTTTGTTTTTTTTCTTATCCAAGTTAAAAGTTTGATGAAGGAAAGGTATAACCGCTCACCTTGTAAGGTTGTGTTAGACGCGACTCATAAAGAGCCTAGAGACCAGATGCAGTAACTTCCATACAATATCAATAAAAGTAACCGGATTGGAAGTGTTTGTGCACTCTCTGGAGTTATGACATGAGTTATAGTCAATAAAATTGCAGACAATAAACCCGCAATTTTATATACTATAACTCGTGTCATAATTCCAGAGAGCGCAGAATGACTTCCAATCTGGTTACTTTTTAATCATCATTTTATATAACACTGTGTACTTACAATTGCTCATTTTGCCTTTGTACACAGCTAATTCTTCTCTTTTCCATTAGGTCTATGACAGTGTGTGAGCAGGTTGCGGGATGCAGTGACGGACAGGAGGCAGAGGAAGGGTTAACAAGTTTAATAACAGGGGAATATTCCACGCAGGGAGGCAATGGGTTAAATAGGAGATTAAACAGTACAAATGGCAAAGGATATTATGAGTTGAAGAACAACGGCTCAGATAACGGCAGTTCTGATGAGAGTCAGTGGTTCCTAAGTACATGAAGTGAATAGCGCCGACATCGGCTGGCGCGGTGTCTTTTCCAATTGGGTCCTGTAGGCAAGAATGCCCCATCTTCTGGCGGCAGCGTTCAGTCTCCGGTACCTTCCGCAGAGCCTAGTCCATATACTGCAGTGGCTGACAAGTGTATGGGCCACAGTCCTGTATGAGCCCAACATGGCTCTGCAAATATACGATGGCCAAGTCAGGGTGCAAGTGTCTAGGCAAATATTTGCTGGCAACGTCAGGGCGCAAGTGTCTGTCCCGTTCCCGGTCACCCTTATGTGGCACGTGTATTGTACTCACAGACATAGATCATAAGGCACCTTGTTATCTTGTAGTCACGGGCACGCTGCACCTTTCTCTGTAGTCACCAGCACGCTTCACCTTTCTTTGTAGTCACTGGGCACACTGCACTGCTCTATCTTTCTGGCCCTCGCTGTTGGTGGCGGGAGACGGCGAACACTGACCTGCACTCTGCTGATGCTCCCAGTACGGAGCACTCCTCTGCCTGGCTTGCTACTGCTCCTGCTGGACACACGGCTCCCCTCAGTGCAGCAGTCCCTCTGCAGACGTTGGAGGGCCCTGTCAATGTGGACTGTTGCGGCGTCGGTGCTCTGTGTGTAAGGGGGAGCGGAGCGCGCCACTCACCTAACTGTGTGCTGCCCTCTGTTCACACCAAACTCCTCTGCTCCGTGTGCTTTTCTTTTTTATTTCCCCGCTCCCCTCGGACAGGAGAAAGGTCCACCTCTCTCAAGCTACCCCCAGGCAAAAGGGGAAGGTCCACCTCACTAAAGCTTCCCCCAGGGAACAGGGGATGCAGCCTTTCTAGTTCTGGACCTGGCATGCAGGTACCCGCGGTCTTGTTGTACCTCTTACACATGCCCTCAACAGCCCTTTGTATTAGCACTTATACAGATACTTGCTGATAATTGAGCCATGCAGCTTTATTTGAATGACCCTATTTATTATAATGATGGCGGGACTATACACTACAAGAACCTTTTACCTCTTGTCCCCTCCCCCACCCTATTTCCTCATAAATTTTGAGCTTGCGATCATTTCCTCACTCCTACTATTTGAATTGTTGAATAATGTATTGCTGTGTTTTCTCTTATATAGTTCATCTCACCTTTGATTTGTAAAGTGCTGCAGAATATGTTTGTGGTATAAAAATAAAATTATTATTCTTACTATTATTATTATTATTTATATTAAAGCTTCGAACACAATTCAATGAACTTCATAGCAGCACACAATAAGAGAGTCCATGGCCTGCACATTGTATTATGGATCCTACAGCCCAGTACACACAGTATGATAGACCACACAGCTCCCCTCACACAGTATATTGCCTCCACAGCCCACATACACACTACAACAGCTCTATCATACTGTACATACATCTTGCATACCCTGTTTAGTATATTATGGCTGCTTCGTACAATATAAACACATTTTACCATTTTTCCTTTCATGTCTCCTCTATTTCCTCATAGATTGTAAGCTTGTGAGCAGAGGCCTCTCTCCTCTTGATATCTGAGTTATGTTCATTCTGTAGTGTCTTTATTGTCTGTACAAGTCCCCTCTAAAATTGTAAAGTGCTGCAGAATATGCTGGCTGTCAGGGTAACCCAATTTTTGTGTCTCAGTTGCAGTTAGGAACTTGCTGCTCTCTGGCACCCCCTTACCCTCAGGTCTGTCAGGGAACTGCATCTAGGATAAGTAGTCACCAGAAAGGCTGTCTTGTCACGTACTTGCTATCGGGCACTCTGCAGTGAGGGTGGTATGTGTATCACCAGTCCCAGGCCGGGAATACACACATAAACCTCCGATCCATCACTGCCAGGGTTCCCATTAACACCAGGACGCTACGGAGCCACCAGTCCCTCGTTTGATACCAAAGTCTATATCGGGTCAGGAACCAACCCAAGGTAGTGGGATTTTGCATGGAGTACGTGTCGGTTCGATCATGGAGCAAAAAGAACGAAACTCGTACATTTATAAGTTTACTCCAGAAGATATTGGCAGTGCTTACAAAAATACAAAAGATACTGCAAAAAGGAGACAAAAGACAATATGTACAAACAGTTTGAAAAAAAAGGGATTAAATTATGAAACTTACTCTATCTCAGTCACAGGTATGATGTGTTGATAAAGGAGAGGAGAGATATCTCAAAGAAATGGATCAGCAGCACAGCATGTTGTCTAGCTGACTCTCCGGCATCTGACACCTCCCAAAATGTGCATTTCGGTTTTATGCTTTGACCACAAACCTAGAAACTCCTCCCTTGCTGACCTCACTGGTGGGTCATGTTCAAGGGGGTACACCTCTTTTGGAAGAATATTAAAACACTTATACGTTCCATATCTTTAGCTGGAAAGCTCACAGGGTGACGATAGGGGCATTATACTTTCCTCTGCAAAATTTACCTTTCTTTTGAGACCAAACATGGCATGTCTGCATGTTACTTGGGGCAGAAACTTAACTCCCAGGTTTCTGATTGACCTAAAGTCCACAAAATGTTGCCATGCATAGCCCCAATCATCCTGATCCTGGAAAACAATTTTTCCTGTCTCTAGGATTATTTTGTGGTATGGAATTTGACCTGGAATATTATGCCTGATAAACAAAGGAAGTTTTGGATTGAAACAAAAACTTACATTTAATTCTGCCAGAGTTCAATGGTTTGCACCATAGGAACAGAAAACCGCAAATAGGGTCTTATCCGATGATAAGATTATAGAAATATATAAATTCTACTCACCCGTTGTCAGAGAGAAAAGGCACATAGGATTAATGATAAGCTGCTGCACGTCCAAGGGTCAGATAAATGACCGCCGAAGTATAAAATCTAATGGAGCTGTTTTTGGACTTCGTGCGCTGCTTTAATAACATGCAATATTATAGTTGAGATGAAAGATCAATGTTTTTATTCCCAACGTGTTTCGAAGTATGAGCTACTTCTTTCCTCAGGGGATGACAAAAATAGCGCTGCTTCCAGACTAAATAAACTCCACATTAAATGTGGAGTGTATTTAGTCTGGAAGCAGCACTAATTTTTCATGTCTGTCATCCCCTGAGGAAAGATGTAGCTCATATTTCGAAACGCATTGGGAATAAAAACATTGATCTTTCATCTCAACTGTAATCTTGCATGTTATTAAAGCAGCGCACGAAGTCCAAAAATAGCCCCATTGGATTTTATTCTTCCAGAGTTGGCATGCAATAAAGGTGACCATTTGGATGAAGGGAGGGGGAGTGGATAGAATTTCACAGAGGGGGACTGAGGGAGCTGGCAGTAGTGTGAGGGAGAATGCAGCAGTGTAGGCTGCACTTGGAGTTCAGTGCTACAATACACAAACCAAATGGGGGTAGGAGGAGCAAGAAGTTCTGGATGGGTAATCCGCACAAGGGAAAATAGTTCATATTTTCCTGACACTGGCGCTATAAAAATAAAAATTATTATCTCATACAGTATGATGACCCCAACTCAAAACGATATTTTAACTGCTGCTGCCCATGAACACAGTATGATTGCTCCAACATCTTTCACCCATGTGATCATGGGCCCCATAGTTTTCATTCACAACTACTGTCTGTAAAATTAAAAACCCATACATTCCCCCGATGCGCTGCTACAGTCTGCGGATTGAGATTCCACAGAGTAAACATGATAAAGTGAAGTCTTTATGCCTGCTGCACTAGGACGCACACATGCACGGGCTGAATAATGGAGCAGAGAGCCAGAGTAAGTGGGAGTGCTATTTGGCACTCTTCCAAATTCAGGGCTTCTTAGTGGCTGTATGCTTTGCTGTTGTTAGTGGTACACCACTGCACATTGCTACTGCTATTGTTACTGTGAGGCAGTTGCCACATGTCCCAAATTAGTTTAAAAATTATTTCCCATTTTTAGGCTAGTTTCACATTTGCGCTGTTTTGCGCAGCGTTTTGTGCACACATAAAACGCATGTAAAAACGCTTGAAAATGCTTGTAATGCTGCGATATTTTGTCACATCAGCGTGCGCATTACGACAAAAAAAGCAGCGCTTGTAAGCGATTTCAAGCATTTTTCCATGCGTTTGCATTTTTATGCGCATGGGTTGTCAAGGTGTCATATTTCGCAGGAGGAAAATCCTTGCAAAAATCTTGAAACAGACTCCACCAATGGGACATCAGTGGGCGTGTCTCATGTAAATTCTTTATATAGACCCTGTTTACAGCCGAATTCTTCAGATTTGCTTGCTTTTTCCTTTGTCAACATGGATCTGCGCTGGAAGAGTTTTCACTTCAACTTGGATCTGGACATCGCAATGGCTCAGGCTTTTGCATTTGCTTGCCAGCAACAAAGGGAGAGAGAGAGAGAGCGAAAACAGCAGCGGGGGTGTTTGTGGATACATCCGATTATTGAACTTCGGGAGAGCAATGGAGCATACCACACCCTCTACAGCGAGCTCCAGGCAAACCCGGAAAAATTTACTGACTATACCCCGATGTCCCAAGAAAGCTTCAGGGATTTGCTTGCTCATATCCAAGAATCCATACGGTGACAGGACACACAGCTCCGTCGTACAATTCCTCCTGAGGAACTGCTCCTGGTCATATTATGGTACGTAACATTTACAAACCAATACATGCATAATTTTCTTTGCTCTGTCATGTACTGTTCCAAAGCCTGCAGAATTATTGTTCTGCCATGTAATAAACCAAAGCCTGCAGAATTATTGTTCTGCCATGTAGTGTAGGGATTTGCTCTGGTAGGCAAAGGTAGGGATGTAGTAATGAGGCAACACACAGTCTTATAGTCCAACTTCAGTGGTTTAATGTCACTTTAGAACAGCAGGTTAACAGAAAGTAACAGAAAAACACAAATAGACTCCAGCTTGGAGAACCACTGATCCCAGACTCACCCTTGCAAGGACAGGCTTAACTAAGCGGCTGCTAGGTCAGCAGCATCCGCCAGGTGCCATTCCCAGGGTTGTTTGAAGTCTTGCTGCTATAGCTCTGCAGCACAGGTAATCCTGCTAACAAATTCAGGCCAACTCCAGCCAAGTTCCTGTATCTTCCACACACACTCACCATGTGCCAAATACCAACCTCCATTACATAGCCCATAACCCCTCCCACCGGTGAGGTAGACATCACATTGGCTGATCACGTGACCATGACATCATCGCAGGTCCTTGTCTTTAGGGAAAAACCCGGCCAAACATTAACTGCTGATAGAAATGTATCTCACATCCAGTAAAACACCCTTTGCTGTACCACACCCTCCCTCCTATGTTCAACCCTAGGGGGTGGACACATGACATACAGTGTACTCTGGACAGGGCATCTGCGTTCCCCTGTAGTCTGCCTGTCCGATGTTCTACTGAAAATTTAAAGTTTTGCAGGGACAGGAACCACCTGGTGACTTGTGCATTCCTCTCTTTAGCTTGACTCATCCACGTAAGAGGAGAGTGATCTGTGACCAGACGAAATGTTCTCCCCAGCAAATAATAGCGCAATGACTCAAGTGCCCACTTAATGGCCAGGCACTCTCTCTCCACAATACTGTACCTGGTTTCAGCTGGGGTAAGCTTCAGGCTTAGGAAACTAATGGGATGCTCTTCCCCGTTAACCTCCTGTGACAACATGGCACTGAGCCCTATCAGAGGCATCAGTCTGCACAATGAACTCTCTTTTGAAATCGGGTGTGATCAGAACTGGTGCACCACACAGTACCAATTTTAACTTTACAAAGGCCTCCTCTATCTGGTCATTCCAACGGACCATCACAGACTTCCTCCCCTTTAAGCAGTCTGTTAAAGGCACGGACAGGGTTGCAAAGTTGGGAATAAACCGCCTGTAATATCCCACTAAACCTAAAAAGGCTTTTACCTGTTTGGTTGTGAGGGAACGGGGCCAGTTCTGGATTGCCTCCACTTTGTTTACTTGGGGTTTGAGCACTCCTCTCCCAATGACGTAACCCAAGTACTGAGGTTCCTCCAACCCTATGGAATACTTCTTTGGGTTGGCAGATAACCCTGCTTGTCGCAGAGAATCTATCACTGCCTGTACTTTTGACAAGTGACTTTCCCAGTCTGTACTGTACACCACAATATTGTCCAGATAGGCTGAGGCATAGTGGTGATGGGGATGGAGAACAATTTCCATTATCCGCTGGAATGTCGCTGGCGCGCCATACAACCCAAAGCGTAACACCTTATACTGGAACAGCCCCTCGGGTGTTACAAAAGCCGTTTTTTCCCTCGTCGCTTCTATTAGGTGTACCTGCCAATATCCTTTTGTGAAGTCCAGAGTTGAAAAATACCGTGCCTGCCCAAACCGCTCTATCAACTCATCAACCCGGGGCATGGGGTAGGCATCAAATTTTGAAATTTCATTAAGTTTTCTAAAATCATTACAGAACCGCAGAGTCCCATCAGGCTTGAGTATTAGGACTATTGGGCTGGCCCACTCACTTTGGGACTCTTCAATGACCCCTAACTGTAGCATAGTTTTTACCTCTTCCGAGATGGCTTGTCGCCGAGCCTCAGGCACCTGATATGGCTTTAGTCGGCCTTTGGCCTGTGGCTCCGTGACACTGTCATGTTGGATTAGGTAGGTGAGTCCAGGGAGCTCCGAAAAAACATCTGTATTTCGGCTAACAAACTCCCGGACCTCCTGAACCTATCTAGGAGACAAAGTATCTGCTATTTTGACTGCGGAGAGGGGTTTCTCATGACTCGCCCAGAGGTAATGGAGCCTTCTCCATCTGAAATTCAGGCAGCGGACTATCCCCACCAAGGTAGTCTCTATCTTTCCATGGTAAACCTGTTCTGGCTTTCTCCTTCCTGGCTGGTGTATTTTGTAGTCTACTGGCCCCACCTTCTCCATGATCTCGTAGGGTCCCTGCCACCTTGCAAGAAATTTGCTATCTACGGTAGGCACAAGTTCCAACACCCGATCACAAGGGCTAAAGGTTCTTACCCGAGCCTCCCGGTTATAGACCAGACTCTATGACAGTTGTGCTGCCTCCATATGTTCCCGGACTAATGGTAGGACTGTCTCCATCCTTTCTTGCATTTTTTCAACATGTTCTATCACACTTTTGTGGGGGGGTAGGTTGGTTCTCCCAGGCCTCTTTGGCTATATCGAGTAAGCCCTGTGGATGTCTGCCGTACAATAGTTCAAAGGGCGAGAACCCCGTAGATGCCTAAGGCACCTCCTGCACTGCAAACAACAAATATGACAATAAAAGATCCCAGTCCTTCCCATCTTTGGAAACTGCTTTTTTTAACATGCTCTTCAGCGTCTTATCGAACCTTTCTACCAGACCATCTGTTTGGGGATGATAGATCAATGTGCGCAATTGTTTAACATTTAACAAGCGGCAGAGTTCCTTCATAATTTTTGACATAAAGGGGGTTCTGTTGTGAATTCACTTTCTTGCCTCCCTCTGGTTATTACTGAAGGTAGTGGAGCTGATCTGATTGACAGAGGGGTTGCGAGTTCTCTTTCTGGGCTCCCTCTGGTGGTTACTGGAGGTAATGGAGCTGATCTGATTGACAGAGGCTTGCCACCTGATAATGAGGATGACGACTGGAGATCTGGGGTTTCAGATTGGGATTTAAGACAGCTGACTCCCTCTATCCCTGCTGGTGATTTTCTACCTGTGCCTCCTGCGGTTTGATGTCTCCAGCTCTGTCCCTGTATGTTCAGCTTAAGTGGTTCATTTGCTATTCTGATTGCATTTGATCTGGTTTTGTCTATCTCTGTTTTCTGCGGGTCATCCAGCTCCAGTTGGGGCTGTGCTGAATCACCGCCCATATGTTACTGCTTGTGCCAGTTCATTTTGTTCTCTGTTAGATTGGTCTCTTTTTGCTCTGCTTTCAGAACTTACCAAAGTGCTGATATAGTAGGGGGTGAAGTCGTGCGACTTCAGTGTTTTTGTGCATCAGACGTGTTGGACTTTTTGCAGGGTTTTTTGTGTGATTGCAGACAGTGTCTTTACTTTCGTGTCCTGTCTAGTCAGTGTGGGCCCCATCATTTGCTCAGTCTATTTTCCTGCCCGCGTTTGTGTTTTCATCTTGTCTCACCAACAATATATGTTTGGGGGCTATCTATTCCTTTGGGGTCTGCTCTGGGGCAGTTTAGATTTCCCCTTTCTTGCTTTAGGCTTAGTTAGCTCTCCGGCTGTGCCAAGGTGTCTAGGATCATCGTAGGCACTCTCCACGGCTGCTGCTAGTTGTGTGGATAGGATCAGGGGTCTGCAATCCGCTTAGTTACCAACCTCTCTGGTTTTCTGTGGCTTAGCCTGGACCTGCTCTCCTCCTCGGTGACCCATTCATAACAGAATCACCAGCCTAACTGTAGACTCTAGGGTACTCTAAAGAAGGAAAGAATTTAAAAAAAAAAAAGTGACAGAATTTTTTTAATATATTTTTCCTCTTTTTTTCTGGGGCTGCAGGAGGAGATTTTTTTTTTGTCTAAATGGAGACTAAGCAATGGTCTGATCGTGTTGTGCAGCTCGCTGCTGAAGTGCGGGGAATTTCTGCCTATCTTGCTCAATCATCTGCTGTTAAACCAAAAATCCCTACTCCTGATGTGTTTTCTTGAGATCGGTCTAAATTTTTTAATTTTAAGAATAATTGTAAACTATTTTTTGCTTTGAAACCTAACTCATCGGGGAGCTCTGTGCAGCAGGTTAAAATTGTCATTTCCCTGCTGCGCAGCGATCCCCAGGATTGGGCCTTTTCTTTGACACCCGGACATCCTATTCTGGCTAATGTGGATGCATTTTTTCAAGCCTTGGGGTTGTTGCATGATGAACTTTATTGATCAAGCTGAGAAAACCTTATTGGCATTGAACCAGGGTCAGGATTCTGTAGAGTTATATTGTCAAAAATTCCAAAAGTGGGCAGTCCTTTCTAAATGGAATGATGCCTTAGCAGCTCTCTTTCGGAAGGGTTTGGCAGAAACCGTAAAAGATGTTTTGGTGGGATTTCCTGTTCCCTCTGGTCTAGACGACTCTATGTCATTGACCATTCAAATTGATTGGCGTTTACGTGAACGTAAAACTACATGAGAGGTGTTGCCGCCTTTCGAACGAACGTCTGAACCCATGCAATTTGATTGGGTTTTGTCTAGGGCGCAACGTCAGGAGTTTAGAAGGCGTAATAAGCTGTGTTTTTCTGTGGGGATGCCTCTCATACTATTTCTGTCTGCCCTAAATGAGAAAAGCGTTTTGCTCACACATTTGCGGTGGGCAGTGTACAGCCTAAGTTTCTTTTGGCAGTTACCCTGATCTGCTCCTTGTCTATATTTTCCGCTAAGGATTTTGTAGATTCAGGAGCAGCTTTGAATCTGATGGATTTTGACTTTGCTAAAAGTTGTGGTTTTCCCATGATACCTCTGCAGACTCCTATCCCTTTGAGGGGTATTGATGCTACTCCTTTGGCGGAGAATAAACCCCAGTTTTGGACCCAGGTGATAATGCAGGTCACCCCGGACCACCAAGAAGATTGTAACTTTTTGGTGTTGCACAATTTGCATGATACTATTGTTCTGGGTTTTCCTTGGTTGCAAACTCATAATCCTGTTTTCAATGTGTTCTTCTTGACACTCCTGTTTTCTCCACCTCTCCCCAGTCTCATGATATTCCTGACTATTTGGCTGATTTTTCTGATGTATTTAGTGAGAGTAAGTCTGCATCTTTGCCTCCTCATAGGCCTTATGACTGTGCAATTGAGTTAATGCCAGATGTAAATTTCCCAAGGGTTGGCTTTTCAACTTATCGGTACCCGAACATGATGCTATGCGATCTTATATCAATGAGTCATTGGAGAAGGGTCGTATTAGACCATCCTCTTCACCTTTAGGTGCTGGGTTTTTTTGTGGCCAAGAAAGATGGTTCATTAAGACCATGTATTGACTATCGTTCCCTTAACAAAATAACTGTTAAATATCAGTACCCGTTACCCCTGATTTCTGATTTATTTTCCAGAGTTAAAAGTGCCTGTTGGTTTACCAAGCTTGACCTCAGGAGGCGTATAATCTTATTCGCATCAAGCACAGGGATGAATGGAAGACGGCATTTAATACTCCGGAGGGACATTTTGAGTACCTGGTGATGCCTTTTTTGGCTCACTAATGCCCCTTCTGTCTTCCAATCTTTTATGAACGATATTT
The DNA here is from genome assembly GCF_039654945.1 of Dendrobates tinctorius. Classification (NCBI taxonomy): domain Eukaryota; kingdom Metazoa; phylum Chordata; class Amphibia; order Anura; family Dendrobatidae; genus Dendrobates; species Dendrobates tinctorius. The sequence continues at coordinate 6,584,719 of NW_027361762.1, forward strand.
TCCGGGACTTTGTGGATAAGTTTTTGATCATTTATCTGGATGATATTTTGATCTTTTCCAGTGATTGGGATTCTCATGTGGAACATGTCCGGACTGTGTTCCGGATTTTGAGGGAAAATTCTCTGTATGTTAAGGGATCGAAGTACCTCTTTGGTGTACAGAGGATTTCATTTTTGGGATTCATTTTGTCCCTGTCTGCTATTGAAATGGACCCAGCCAAGATACAGGCCATTTATGATTGGGTTCAGCCCATTTCTTTGAAAGCTCTCCAGAAGTTTTTGGGTTTTGCTAATTTCTACCGTAAATTTATAAGTAATTTTTCAGGTATTGTTAAACCACTGACTGATTTGACCAAAAAGGGTGCTGATGTGGTGAATTGGTCTCCAGAGGCAGTCTCGGCATTTCAGGAGCTTAAGCGGAGATTCACTTCTGCTCCGGTTCTACGGCAACCTGATGTCTCACTCCCATTTCAGGTGGAGGTATATGCTTCTGATATTGGTGCAGGAGCCGTTTTGTCCCAAAAAGATCCAGCGACTTCTAAGATGAATCCCTGTGCCTTCTTTTCTCGAAAATTCTCACCATCTGAACGTAACTATGACGTGGGGAATCGGGAATTGTTGGCCATGAAATGGGCGTTTGAAGAGTGGAGACATTGGTTGGAGGGAGCTAGACATCAAGTTGTGGTCCTAACCGACCACAAGAATTTGATTTATCTTGAATCAGCCAAATGCTTGAATCCTAGACAAGCTAGGTGGGCCTTGTTTTTCACGCGTTTTAATTTTGTGGTCTCTTTTCTTCCGGGCACTAAGAATGTAAAGGTGGACGCCCTTTCTAGGAGTTTATTTGCGGATTCTCTTGATGTGACCGAGCCTACTACCATTCTAAATGAGGGTGTAGTTCTTTCCGCCATCTCACCCGATGTGAGACGTGCCCTAGAGAAATTTCAGGAGGACAAACCTGAATGTTGCCCTATGAGAAAATTGTATGTCCCTGACCAGTGAAGGAAAAGAGTAATGTCTGAAATTCATTGCTCCGCATTGGCTGGTCATCCAGGTATTTTTGGTACCAGAGATTTGGTGAGTCGGTCTTTTTGGTGGTCTGCCTTATCTCATGATGTCAGGAATTTTGTGCAGTCCTGTGGGACTTGTTCTCGGGTCCAAGCCCTATTCTCGTTCTAGTGGGTTGTTGATGCCCTTGCCGGTGCCCAGGAGGCCATGGACCCATATCTCCATGAATTTTTTTTCGATCTTCCTGTCTCTAAGAGAATGACTGTTATCTGGGTGATTTGTGATAGATTTTCTAAGATGGTCCATCTTGTACCACTCCCAAAGTTGCCATCTTCTTCTGAGTTAGTGCCCTTGTTTTTACAACAGGTGGTTCGTTTGCACGGGATTCCTGAGAACATTGTGTCGGACAGAGGAGTCCAGTTTGTTTCCAGATTTTGGAGAGCTTTTTGTTCCAAACTGGGAATTCAGTTATCTTTCTCCTCTTCATTTCATCCTCAGACCAATGGGCAGACTAAGAGAACAAACCAGACTTTGGAGTCCTATTTGAGATGTTTCATATCTGCTGATCAGGATGACTGGATCTCATTTTTGCCCTTGGCCGAATTTGCGCTAAACAATAGAGCTAGTTCTGCCACTTTGATGCCGTCCTTTTTCTGTAACTTTGGGTTTCAGCCTCGATTTTCTTCAGGGCAGGTGGAATCTTCAGCCTGCCCAAGTGTGTACTCTGTGGTAGAGAGAATGCAGCAGATTTGGGACCAAGTGGTGAATAAGTTGTTCCACTCTCAGGAAAAAGCCCAATGGTTTTCCAACCGGCATAACACCATTGGTCACCGGTTTAAAGTGGGTGATATGGTTTGGTTGTCTTCAAAGAATATTCCTATGAAGGTTGTGTCTCCCAAATTCAAGCCAAGATTCATTGGACCTTATAAGATTTTGGAAATCCTTAATCCCGTTTCTTTTTGATTGTCTCTTCCAGTTACATTTAAGATCCATAATGTGTTTCATAAATCTTTGTTGACGAGGTTTGTGGAGCCAGTAGTTCCTATGGCGGCACCTCCTGACCCTGTATTGGTTAAAGGCAATTTGGAGTATGAGGTAGAGAAAATATTGGATTCTTGATTGGCTAGACGGAGACTCCAGTACTTGGTCAAATGGAAGGGTTATGGCCAGGAGGATAATTCTTGGGTCTCTGCTTCAGACATTCATGCCAAAAGATTGGTTCGTGCTTTTCACCGGGCCCATCCTGATCGGCCTGATGTCGTGGATGAGGGTTCGGTGACCCCTCCTCAAGGGGGGGTACTGTTGTGAATTCGCTTTCTGGCCTCCCTCTGGTTATTACTGAAGGTAGTGGAGCTGGTCCGATTGACAGAGGGGTTGAGAGTTCTCTTTCTGGGCTCCCTCTGGTGGTCATTGGAGGTAATGGAGCTGATCTGATTGACAGAGGCTTGCCACCTGATAATGAGGATGACAATTGGAGATCTGGGGTTTCAGATTGGGATTTAAGACAGCCGACTCCCTCTATCCCTGCTGGTGATTTTCTACCTGTGCCTCCTGAGGTCTGATGTCTCCAGCTCTGTTCCTGCATGTTCAGCCAAGTGGTTCATTTGCTATTATGATTGCATTTGATCTGGTTTTGTCTATCTCTGTCTTCTGCGGGTCAGCCAGCTCCTGCTGGGGCTGTGCTGAATCACCGCCCATATGTTACTGCTTGTGCCAGTTTGTTTTGTCCTCTATTAGATTGGTCTCTTTTTGCTCTGCTTTCAGAATATACCAGAATGCTGATATAATAGGGGGCGAAGTCATGTGACTACAGTGTTTTTGTGCATCATACGTGGTGGACTTTTTGCAGGGTTTTTTGTGTGATTGCAGACAGTGTCTTTACTTTCCTGTCCTGTCTAGTCAGTGTGGGCCCCTTCATTTGCTCAGTCTATTTTCCTGGCTGCATTTGTGTTTTCATTTTGTCTCACCGACAATATATGTTTGGGGGCTATCTATTCCTTTGGGGTCTGCTCTGGGGCAGTTTAGATTTCCCCTTTCTTGCTTTAGGCTTAGTTAGCTCTCCGGCTGTGCCGCGGCATCTAGGATCATCGTAGTTACGCTCCACGGCTTCTGCTAGTTGTGTGGATAGGATCAGGGGTCTGCAATCCGCTTATTTACCAACCTCTCTGGTTTTCTGAGGCTTAGCCTGTGCCTGCTCTCCTCCTCGGTGACCCATTCATAACAGGGTTCCCTGGTCTGTTAAAATCTCTTGAGGAATTCCCACTCGCGAAAACATACCCATGTGTTCATTTGCTATAAGCTTAGCTGATTTGTGGCGCAGTGGAATGGCCTCAGGATATTGGGTAGAATAATCTAGAACTACCAGGATGTGTTGGTGTCCCCTTGCTGACTTATTGACAGGCTCAACCAGATCCATTGCCACTCTTTCGAAAGGTACCTCTATAATTGGTAAAGGCACCAAAGGTCTCCAAACGTGCGGCTGGGCACTGGTTACACGGCACACTGGACAGGAATTACAGTACCGTTTAACTTCTTCATGGACACCTAGCCAGTAAAACCGCTGCAGAATTCGGTCTAGGGCCCACATGCCCACCGAGTACATGCGCATGCGCTAAGTCCATTACCAGTTTACGATATGCCTCAGGTTCCAGTAATTGTTCAATGATTTCCCCACGTATTTTCTCGACTCGATACAACAAATCTTGGTTCAGCTCAAAGCGTGGCAACCCTGTAGTTGCTCCAGGTTGTTGGGGTTCCCCATTGACAAATAGTCCATTTTCGTGCCAAAGTAGGGTCTCGGAGTTGCGCCGTACCAAAATTGTCATCTGATACATTTAAGTCGGACAATTCAGGTCCTGTTGGCAAGTCTTCCACCTCTCCAGCCAATACTTCTATGGGAGAATTCTTCCCCTCCTCCACCGAAGGGAAGGTTACCCTAACAGCAGGCACTTCTTCCTCTGGGCTACCAGGTTCATGCTCTACCTCTGGAGAATGTAACCTGGTTGCCTCTAGTGCCGGCAGTTGCTCAGTAGGTGGGACAACAGTTGGCCAAAGCCCAGAAAATAAAGGAAAGTCTCTTCCAATTATCACTTCATAATGCAAATTAATCACCACCCTCACCTCGTGGCACTGCCTTCCCGCTGGCGTGTTTATCACCACTAGTGTGGTAGGATAGTCTTTTAAGTCCCCATGTATACACAACACCCCAATTTTCCAACCAGTATACTCGCTGGTTTGTACCCGGCTGGCTCGTACCAGGGTTACGAGACTCCGTGAGTCCAGTAGGGCCACAACCGGGGTGCCCTTCACTTCAACCTTACACGAATGTTCCATACTGGGACCCTTCGGGGTGCCCATTGCACACATTGGTTCGGCTTAATGGGACTGGCTGTACCCCAAGTTTGTGTCCATGGGTTCAGCCAGAGGGGGCAATCAGCTCTCACATGACCTGGTTCCTGGCACCGCCAGCAGATTATGGGGCTCCTTTCTTCCCCAGATAAGTCCTGATCGGCCTTCCTGGGCTCTGTTCGCCGAGCCAGGGGTGGGGACTTAGGGAACCTTCCTGTTACCTTCCGGGGAGTCCCTCACTGTAGCTCTTTGGTAGCCCCATATCTTTCTATGAAGTCTATCATCTGAAGGGCATTAGTAGGGGATGCCTGTCTGACCCATGTTTGGAGGGAGTGGGGCAAAGCCCTCCAAAGTTTATCAGTCACTATGCAGTCCAGCATGGCTGTGGGAGACAATGCCTCAGGCTGCAACCACTTTTGTAACAGGTGCACAAGGTCGTAATACTGGGACCGAGCTGGCTTAGAGGGGGTAAACTTCCACTGGTGTACCCGCTGGGCCCGGACTAACACATTTACTCCAAGACATGCCAGTATCTCACCCTTGATGATCGTGTAGTCTGCCCTTTGCTCAGTGGGTAGGTCCTGATATGCATTCAATGGTCCTGGGGCCAGAAACGGAGTGAAGATTTCTGCCCACTGATCATGGGGAAGTTTCTCCCTCTCAGCCACTCCTTCGAACATCTCCAGGTAGGTCTCAACATCGTCAGACTTCTCCATTTTGGGAACCGCTATACCAATCGCTTTCCGGACATCATGGATTCCCCGGGAATTTTCTGTTGTCTGCACTGTCGTGATATGCTGTATCAACAGCCAATTGGTTTCCTGCTGCTGTTGCATAGCCTGCTGCTGCTGTTGCATGGCCTCTTGCTGCTGCTGTCGCATGGCCTCCATAAGCATTTTTACTGTGGTCTCCATTTCTGGAAAGTTCTCCACCTGGTTCTGCGGCACTCTTTTCACCCAGGACATAAGCTGGAGTACTGAGCAAAAAATGAGCAAAAAACAGCCCGGCCTCACTGAGTATGCATGCATTCTCCACAAATTGTAGGGATTTGCTCTGGTAGGCAATGGCAGGGACGCAGTAATGAGGCAACACACAGGCTTAGAGTCCAACGTCAGTGGTTTAATGTCACTTTGGAACAGCAGGTTAACAGAAAGTAACGGAAAAACACAAATAGACTCCAGCTTGGAGAACCACTGATCCTAGACTCACCCTTGCAAGGGATGGACTTAACTAAGTGGCTGCCAGGTCAGCAGCATCCACCAGGTGCCATTCCCAGGGTTGTTTGGAGTCTTGCTGCTATAGCTCTGCAGCACAGGTAATCCTGCTAACAAAGTCAGGCTAACTTCAGCCAAGTTCCTGTATCTTCCACGCACACTCACCATGTGCCAAATACCAACCTCCATTACATAGCCCATAACTCCTTCCACCGGTGAGGTAGACATCACATGGGCTGATCACGTGACCATGACATCATCACAGATCCTTGTCTTTAGGGAAAAACCTGGCCAAACATTAGCCTGCTGGGAGAAATGTATCTCCCATCCAGTAAAACACCCTTTGCTGTACCACAGTAGTAAACCAAAGCCTACAGAATTATTGTTATGCCATGTACTAATTATTTTTTTATTTTATTGCTTTAAAAAAATCATATCCATAAATATTAATTTTTATTCTTTCTCTGTTTCACAGATTCCTGGCTACTGGAGAGACCCTCTCTTCACTCCACTTCCAGTACTGGATTGGAATATCCACCTTGTCGGGAATAGTTGTGGACACCTGCTGGGCTTTGTGGGACATTCTCTGTCCAGAATTTATGCCCGTGCCCACCGCCGAAAAGTGGATTGAAATAGCTGACAAATTCTGGACAGTCTGCAATTTCCCCAACTGTTTGGGAGCGGTGGATGGGAAACACTTCCGGATAATCAAACCCAAAAGAACAGGCTCTGAGTACTATAACTACAAAAAGTACTTTTCTACAGTACTCATGGCCATTGCGGATGCAGACTGTATGTTTGTTGCAGTGAACATTGGGGCATTTGGCATATGGCAGCACGGTGGCTCAGTGGTTAGCGCTGCAGCCTTGCAGCGCTGGGGTCCTGGGTTCGAATCCCACCAAGGACAACATCTGCAAGGAGTTTGTATGTTCTCCCCGTGTTTGCGTGGGTTTCCTCCGGGCACTCCGGTTTCCTCCCACACTCCAAAGACATACTGATAGGGAATTTAGATTGTGCGCCCCATCGGGGACAGTGATGAAAATGTGTGCAAATTGTAAAGCGCTGCGGAATATGTTAGCGCTATATAAAAATAAAGATTATTTATTTATTTGGCTGTGGGAATGACTCCCAGGCTTTTAAAAACTTGGACAAGGGCCAGAGGTTGTATGGCAACCATTTCAATTTCCCCATGCCACGGCCTCTTCCCCACACCGAAGGTCCACCACTGCCATTTGTATTGGTTGGGGATGAGGCATTTCAAATGTGCCAAAACCTGATGAAACCATACTCCAGCCGGGACTTGGACCACACCAAAAAAATCTTTAATTATAGGCTGACCAGGGCCCGAAGTACTGTAGAGTGTGCCTTTGGTATTCTTGTCTCCAGATGGTGCATTCTCAGCACAGCCATTAATCTGAAATTGGAAACAGTGGATGAGGTGGTGAAGGCGTGTGTGGTTCTTCATAATTTTGTGATGGCTAAAGAGCACCCTAACTCTGAATTAGATGATGCAGCTCCAAACCCATTGCCTGAATTCAATCAGCACCCTCTCAGGTCATCCGTTGAAGTTGGCCAAATGAGGGACCAATTTGCGGCCTACTTTATCTCAGATGTAGGACGGGTGGAATGGCAAGATCAAATGGTGTAAAAAAAATTTCTTGTGTGTATGTTAATAAAAAACCTGTTTTGATACCTGTACCGAGTGCACTCTCTTTTTTTACACTCCAATAGAATAATCAACTGCCCAGGTCTACCAGTGACTTCATGATGCTGTGTTTTGTACTTCATGAATTTACTAGTACTCCTGACCAGGTGACTATGCATACACACGCACAAATTGTATGACCTTTATCATCGCTACAGTTTGTGTTCAATTTGCAGCGACGGTGGAGGTAATACAACTAATATTTGTATCACATGGCCTGATGTTACAAATAGTGATTTGGGGATGCACTAGCATCACTCACTCTTTATGACACCTGGCCATGTGACTATAAATATTATTTGTAGGTTCACCACTGTGGCTTGAGTTTGAATGCAGACTAGAGAGATAATAAAGGTTATACAACTTCTACAATACCCAGGCCTGGTGTCATGCTGAAGTGAGGACGTCAAAAATAACACATCCTGACTTCAGAAAGTTATCTCACATGGGCAGGTGAATACACATATGAGTTAAACTGCAGCATCGCACCAGTCTGCGTGCAATAGATAATGCAGACTGAAGCGACGCTGCCGGTTAACTCATATGTGTATTCACCTGCCCAGGTGTGATAAATAGTTATGATACGAGGCCAGTGTATTGAAGATATGATGTGTATTTTCCTGATCATCTCCTCAGTTTATTAACCACACACTGAGAAGAGGATGTGGTTAATTACAAGGTATATCTAGAATACGCTGGCCTTGTGTCACAAAAAGTGAATTGATGATGGTAAAAATACACCATCCTTAATTAACTTTTTATCAAAGAGGAGATCCCAAAAGTGAAAAAACAAAAAAAAAAAAACCTGGTTCCCGCGCTGCTATACTTCAACCCTCAAATGGAGGAAATCCAGTAGATTCTAGGAGTAGGTTCCAATATCAATGCTTTATTTCATGGTACATACAAGGACAACGCGTTTCGAGGTCCATTCCATGACCTCTTCCTCAGGTCGGATGTAATGGATTTCCTCCATTTGAGGGTTGAAGTATAGCAGCCCGGGAACCAGGTGTTTTTTTTTTTCCCTTTTGGGATCTCCTCTTTGATTAATGGATCAGATTTTGGAATAAATTCTTGGACTTTTGTGCGCTACCAGATAAATTCACCAATCCAATATTTAAGAGAAAGATTAATCCATTTATTTCCCAACGCGTTTCGAAATGTGTACCATTTCTTCTTCAGGGGATGACATATATGATCAAACAGAACTGTCACAGATTATATACAGCATGATTTCAAAAAACGGCGCCAAGAAACAGCGCCAAAAAGGTCACATGTCATCTGGTGCAAATGTCAGGGTTCAAAGTATCACAGTTGAACTAATGTATTAATTAATCTCAATTCATTAAAAACACAATTTTTTTTATTATTTCATAGATAAAAAGAAAAAAAAGGAAAAAGAAAAGAAGAGAAGAAGGAGAAAAAAGAGGGAGAAAAAATAAGAAAACGGAAAACAGGGAATATATGTAAAAAACGAACTCTTGACACCTGAAAAAATGGCAAAAAAGTGTATCTTAGTACTCTGAACCACGGTCAGGTCGTACCTGACAAAGAAAGAAGAAAAGGACTTGTAGAAAAAAGATAAAAAATATATATATAAAAATAAAAAAGTTATTGATTAAAATTTATATGACAATAAAAGAAACTTTCTCTTTTTAAAATGTGTATGAATCAACAATTAGTCAATAAAAATGTAAAAAATAGGAAATATATGACCGAGAATAATGCGATCGATTGTAAAAAACTCACACGTCACTTAAGAGGGAGACATTGATTTCATTCACAACTACTCAGAGTATCTGATGGTAAATGGACAGAGACACTGACTATGAAGAGCTTGCGCAGCGCTCGATGAAAAAACCAGGATCGCTACCCGCGATGTCCCAGCACAAAGGGGGAGAGAAATGAAGGAGGAGAAAAGAGAGAGACCGCTCATCTTCAATACAGCAAAACTAACATTATTTTCTAGGATACATAAAAGATCTGAACATAAAATAAAAATGTATAAGAAATTGTATAAAAGAAGGAAATAAATTAATTCATCCACATTACAGAAATAAAAATATGGGAATAAAAAGTCGCACATAAAAAAAGGGTTAAACATGCCGGATAAGATAAAAATCATTCTGAATAACATATGGGTACATCATTAAAAATTATTAAAAGAGAGAATCATTGAATTTATTCCATTTTAAAGAAAAACCTCTGTAATTTCGTTCAAACCATATGGCTTGAGTGTATTTAACCTGTAAATCCAAAATACTTCTTTTCTATTTAGTTGCCCTACCCTATAAGGAATGTCAGCAGGAATGTGCTCAATTGGGCTGATTTTTAGTCCACTTGGATCCTTATTATGTTTATTAGTGAAATGTCTAGAGAGACCATGTTGTAGGAAACCTTTTTTAATGTTATGTCTATGCGAATTAACCCTTAAATGTAACGGTTGGGTTGTTCTTCCAACATACTGTTTTTTGCATCCACATTCAATAAGATATATCACAAATTCCGTAGTACAGCTCAAATAATTTTTTATAGGAAAGATTTCATTGGTGGTAGATGATTTTATAGATTTTTCTCTATGAGTAATAATATTACAACAGAGACAATTTCTCCTTCCACATTTATAAATCCCTTTTAAAGGGGCATGAATTGGATTCAATGTAAATTCAGTTTTTTGTCGACTAGGGGCCACCAGTCCCTTAAAAGTTGGTGCCCTTCTAAAAGTTATTCCTGGATTACTAGGTAAAAATTTCTGTAGAATAGGATCATTTAAAAGTATATACCAGTTATCACACAAAATTTTCCGTATTCTTGTGTGTTCGGCACAATATTGGGTGATAAAATTAGTCATAAATTTTTTATTATCTGGTTTGACTATTTTTTGTTCATAAATGAGAGTGTCTTGTGATATATTGACACACCTGTTGTAGGCACTTTTGATTAGATTATTGGGGTATTTTTTATCAACGAACCTATTTTTTTAAATATCAGCTTGGTCCTTAAAGTCCTCAAAGCTAGAACAATTTTTTCTGATCCTCCTAAACTGATTCTCTGGAATATTCCTCAGCCATTTTCCAAAATGTCCACTATTAAAAGGAATATAACTATTAATATCCACATTTTTAAAAAAGGTTTTAGTTAAAATAGTGTTGTCATTGATAAAAATAGTTATATCTAAAAAGTTGATACTCTCCTGTTCATAAACTGAGGAAAATGATAAACCCCAGTTATTATTATTAATATCATGAATAAAATTATTAATGCTACTGTCAGAGTTATCCCAAATAAAGAAAAGGTCGTCAATGAATCTCTTATACATGATCAAATTATTGCACCACTTGTTATTAAAAATATAAAAATCTTCGAAAACCCCCATAAAAATATTTGCATATGTTGGTGCGACCTTTGAGCCCATCGCGGTCCCGAGCTTCTGATGGTATAAATATCCATCAAATGTGAAATAATTATTTCTCAAAATAAAATCCATGCCTTTTAATAAAAACTTCTTTTGGTCTTTAGACAACCTATTATCTCTTATTAGAATTTTGTTAAAACAGGCTAACCCCAAGTTGTGTGATATATTTGAATATAATGAGGACACATCCATAGTAAGTAGAAGATAGCTCGATTTCCATTGAATTTGCTGTACAAATTGGATAAGATGAGTGGAATCTCTAATGTAGCTTTTTAAAAGTGGAACATTAGTCACCATAATTCTATCGATGTAATGGGATAGGTTACTCGTTAGTGAGCCTATCCCTGAGATAATCGGTCTCCCTGGGGGGTTTACTAAACGCTTATGAATTTTTGGTAGGTGATAAAAGAAAGGAATTCGTGAATTTTGGACAGTAAGGAATTTTAGTTCCTTTTTATTAAAAATGTTCGTCTTTTTGCCCTCCTGGATTAATATATCATAATTTAATTTTATTTCTGGAATGATGTCTAATGAGTTTTTACTATATTATTTTTCATCGGATAGTATTCTCATTGCTTCATTACAGTAATCAGATCTATTCTGAATAACTATCCCTCCTCCTTTATCTGCTGACCGAATTATAATATCAGTATTAGTCTTTAATGTTTGTAATGCTAATTTTTCACCTCTGCTTAGATTATTTTTATAATGGTATTTGTCTTTTGTAGAGGTAATTTCTTTAAATTTCTTTTGTACAACATCATTAAATACATTCAAAAAATGGCCCTTATTTTCAATGGGGTAGAAATTAGACTTAACAGGTACATCCAAATGAAATCCAGTTTCAAAAGTTTCAATATTTGAGAAATCACTTTCTTTAGACATGTTATCACCTTTAGAATTTGATATCTGATTTGATTCTTTTAATAAAAAATGTCGTTTTAATGTTAATTTCCTAATAAATACTTGTAAATCTAGGAAGAGATCAAAGTCATTGGTTTTATGCATAGGACAAAAAGTTAGACCTTTGGAGAGAACTTTCTTTTCTTCTGTTGTGAGGAGATATGAAGATAGATTAAAAATATTATTTTCATAATCATTGATATTTTTATTTCTTATTTTACTTTCCCTTTCTTTTTTTCTCCCCCCTCTACTTCCTCTAAAGGACCTTTTCTTTTTCCATTTTTTGGAGAAAAAAAGTTTTTTATATCTTTGATCTGTGTGCTTTTCAGTGCTCGTGGCAAAAAAGGAACAGTGGCTGTATTATTTGTATTGGAATTGTCAATTAAAATCATATCACTATTGATTGTATTAGATAAATCATTATCATAAATAGAAAAATCCAATAGTGAAATTGGTGTAGATTCAGGAAATTCTATAAGTGCCGGTGATATAATTTCTATAGGAGTGGGTGTAATAATTTTACTTATATCTGTGTTCGGATTCATTGTGTCAATGAGATTACTGTTGATTTTACTTTCATTTAATCGTTTCATTTGTTCCTTGATGCTCTCAAGGTGTTTAATAGCTTCAACAAGCGGTGCCGTCATTTTAGTGGTCTTGATAGGTGGTGGTTTAAAAAAAATATTTTTATCTCCATTTGTCATCTCTTCAATGTTAGTAACAGTATGTTCGCTCATTTTTTTCATATTGCATTCATTATTACCATCTGATTCCACAGTATCTTTTTTATTTGTAGATTTTTCTATCTCTATTGGTTTCCCTGTTTCTTTATTTTTAATATTATTATCATTATTCTCTACTGGTATAGTAGTATCCATTTTAACAGAAACAGTCTCATTCTTATTTTTTTCATTCATTTTCCTGTAGTCTTCCCTATCTCTCTGTAGTTTTTTCGATTTTTTAAGAATTGTTTCATGCTCAATTTGCATGACATGTGTTATAACATTTGAGTCGATTTTTTTATACTCTGGATGTTTCAAAAAAGGGCTCAATTTATTTGATAGATCTAATACCTTAATTGTTGCTAGTTCTGCAAGTTTAGATCGTTTTTTATATAGAAGTAGAATCATCCTGTGCATACAATTATTTAAATTAGTGTCCCATTCATGTGTAATTTCTGGGTCATTGTTAAAAGGAGAGTCAAAGACTAACCTTAGTCCACGTGGACAAATGTTCTCCTCTAGATAGATGGATAAAAAGCGAGCGTCCAGGCTAAAATGCAGTTCCTCTTTGATAGCTTCTTTTAAGTTCAAGAAGGTTTTTCGAAAGGTCCTAGTTTCTTCTTCACTAAATAAATTAGTACTTTCTTCTGTGTGGTTCGAAAATCCAATGTTGCCAATAGTTTGCAGGATCAGTCTTTCCCTCGAAGAGAGTCTGCTTTGAAAGTATTCCATCCTGACTCATAGGAACGGACCCTCTGCTGCTGAACGTTCCTATACACCGGCGGTGCTTTCCAAAAACCGTCGGAGAAATTCCAATGTGTCAAAACTAAAGGAACAAAAAAGCGCAATAGGGTCTTATCCGGGTTAATGCTGGAGAAGTAGATTAGATTATACTCACCCTTTTTAGGAGAGGTTCAGGCATGTAGGATCAGTAATCTGCTTGCTGCACATCCAAAGGTCAGCTCCGCGACCGCTTACACATCAGATTTTGGAATAAATTCTTGGACTTTTGTGCGCTACCAGATAAATTCACCAATCCAATATTTAAGAGAAAGATTAATCCATTTATTTCCCAACGCGTTTCAAAATGTGTACCATTTCTTCTTCAGGGGATGACATATATGATCAAACAGAACTGTCACAGATTATATACAGCATGATTTCAAAAAACGGCGCCAAGAAACAGCGCCAAAAAGGTCACATGTCATCTGGTGCAAATGTCAGGGTTCAAAGTATCACAGTTGAACTAATGTATTAATTAATCTCAATTCATTAAAAACACAATATTTTTTTATTATTTCATAGATAAAAAGAAAAAAAAGGAAAAAGAAAAGAAGAGAAGAAGGAGAAAAAAGAGGGAGAAAAAATAAGAAAACGGAAAACAGGGAATATATGTAAAAAACGAACTCTTGACACCTGAAAAAATGGCAAAAAAGTGTATCTTAGTACTCTGAACCACGGTCAGGTCGTACCCCCTTTGTGCTGGGACATCGCGGGTAGCGATCCTGGTCTTTTCATCGAGCGCTGCTCAAGCTCTTCATAGTCAGTGTCTCTGTCTATTTACCATCAGATACTCTGAGTAGTTGTGAATGAAATCAATGTCTCCCTCTTAAGTGATGTGTGAGTTTTTTACAATCGATCGCATTATTCTCGGTCACATATTACCTATTTTTTACATTTTTATTGACTAATTGTTGATTCATACACATTTTAAAAAGAGAAAGTTTCTTTTATTGTCATATAAATTTTAATCAATAACTTTTTTATTTTTATATATATTTTTTATCTTTTTTCTACAAGTCCTTTTCTTCTTTCTTTGTCAGGTACGACCTGACCGTGGTTCAGAGTACTAAGATACACTTTTTTGCCATTTTTTCAGGTGTCAAGAGTTCATTTTTTACATATATTCCCTGTTTTCCGTTTTCTTATTTTTTCTCCCTCTTTTTTCTCCTTCTTCTCTTCTTTTCTTTTTCCTTTTTTTTCTTTTTATCTATGAAATAATAAAAAAATATTGTGTTTTTAATGAATTGAGATTAATTAATACATTAGTTCAACTGTGATACTTTGAACCCTGACATTTGCACCAGATGACATGTGACCTTTTTGGCGCTGTTTCTTGGTGCCGTTTTTTGAAATCATGCTGTATATAATCTGTGACAGTTCTGTTTGATCATATATGTCATCCCCTGAAGAAGAAATGGTACACATTTCGAAACGCGTTGGGAAATAAATGGATTAATCTTTCTCTTAAATATTGGATTGGTGAATTTATCTGGTAGCGCACAAAAGTCCAAGAATTTATTCCAAAATCTGATGTGTAAGCGGTCGCGGAGCTGACCTTTGGACGTGCAGCAAGCAGATTACTGATCCTACATGCCTGAACCTCTCCTAAAAAGGTGAGTATAATCTAATCTACTTCTCCAGCATTAACCCGGATAAGACCCTATTGCGCTTTTTTGTTCCTTTAGTTTTGACACTTTGATTAATGGAAGCAGACGCTGCCTGTCTACACCCTCCTGCTGCAGCTTCATTATATGGGATTGAGCGTATTTAGTAGTTGTGGCATTACACAACCTCTGAGGGTGAGTACCCTGAACAATTCAATTTTTACTTATTATATCTGGTAAAGCCCTATGGGTGCACTTTTGTGGTTTCTTTTACAATTAACTTTTTATGATACCTGACAAGTTAACAATAGATATGCCTTGCAATCAACACCGCCCTCTATTCAATCTGTGCAATATTAGCAGACTGAAGACACTAATGTTGGTGAAAATACAAGTCATATATTTGTGTTTTTGACTACACATATCTCCAGGAATGACACAAGAAACGTGTCAGTAATTGAGCTATGTGTTGGAAAAAACGCAAAGTGTGTGTACAGCGCAGTGTGTGTAAGCAACGAAAGACTCAGTAACCAAACAGTGTTATGGTAAACCATAATTTAACATTTATTTTAAAATGAAAAAAAAAGTTTATTGGGAAAGACGGTTGGGGAAGATGGTGGCACTTTGGGGGTGTGGAGAGGCGAGGAATGGCAGGAAGGCGAGGAAGGGGTTCTAGGGGAAGGGGCAATGAAAGTAGTGGGGGAAGGGAATTCAGGGATGGAACTGGAGGCAGGGTGAGACACATTAGGAAGGAGAGGGGGGAGGGACAGACAAAGTCTTTGGTCTTTTTTTTCTTGGGTGCTTGAGTCTCCTGCCTGGACCATTTGGCACTGTGTGACTGCCTTGAAGTGCTTGACCGCCTGGAGCTGGTGGACCTTGGCCTTGTGTCGAAAAAGAGGGAATGCGGGTCACCCCTCTGATGCTGATGCTCGGTGGTGGCAGTGCTCCTAGAATGAGGAGTGGTGGCGGTGCTCCTTGAAGGTGAAGTGGTGGCAGTGCTCCTAGGAGGAGTGCTGGCGATGTTCCTAGCAGGATGAGGAGTGGTGGCAGTGCTCCTAGGAGAGGGGAGCGCTGACGGTGCTCCTAGCATGATGAGGAGTGGCGGGGGTGCTCCTTGGCGGAGAAGTGGTAGCGGTGCTCCTAGCAGGATCAGGAGTGGTGGCAGTGCTCCTAGACGGAGAAGTGGTGGTGGTACTCCTAGCAGGATGAAGAATGGTGGCAGTGCTCCTAGCAGTAGAATAGGTGGCGGTACTCCAAGAAGGTGGTGCGGTGCCAGTGCTCCAAGCTGGTGGACCGGTGGCAGTGGTGGTGCTCCTAGGAGGAGTGGTGGCGGTGCTCCTAGCAGGAGAATAGGCAGCGGTGCTCCAAGAAGGTGATGCGGTGTTCCAAGCAGGTGGACCGGTGGCGGTGGTGGTGCTCCAGGAAGGAGCAGCGCTTGCCATGGTGGTGGCAGTGGAGTGTCCAGCAGCACTCTGACTTGGGGTGGTGTAGTGGTGTCCGGTTTGGCTTGGAATGCAGGTGGCCTTGCAGTGGTATGCAGCAGAAGTCGGTACTGTGGTGAAGCGAATCAGTGGTGGCACAGTTGGAAATGACACCACTGACTGCTGCACGTACTGATTCTGCTGCATAGCCTGCAAGTAAGCAGTGTTGCAGGCCTGCTTCACATTCAGCTGTTGATCAGGATTAAGATGTTTCCGCCATGGCCTGTTCAATTTTGTTGAAAAAATGGTGCGCTGGTCTGTTGAGATCGGCCTCCAGACTGTTAAGGCGACTGTCGACAGAGTGGAAGCGGTGGTCCATGTGGTTAAATCACGTTCCAGGAGGGCAAACCCGCTTTCCACTCTGTCTGACAGCACCTTGAGGCTGTTCTGAAAGGCCGTGCTCAAGTGCATGAACTCAGGCATGACATTCCTGTCCAAGGCCCTCTGCTGCTGGCGGGAAGTGCCTGCAAAACCAGTGGCAGAGACCTGGGACAGGGGAAGTCCTGACATACCAGCTTCCTGATCTCCAGATGTCTGTTTTGCAGACCTGCAAGCTGCTTCCTGGCTGACGGATGGCTGGGACGGGTCCGAGGTCGTTCGATGAAGGACTGCTCCAGGGACAGGAGGCAGGGTGCTGCTTCAGGTGCTGTGAAAAAAAAAGAAAAACATTAGTATCATGCATTTACAAGCGCCAACTGCTGTGGAATAAAAAATCACAGAGTAAAAAAATTACAATACAACAAAATACTTATGCTCTGCTGGCAAGGACCGGTCTTAGGAACGCCAACTCCCGATGATAATGGTATTTTTTTCTGGTCCTTGCCGCTGAACCACTGCGAACCTGGCCCTCATCACGAAAATCCCTGTTGAAGCGGTCCTTCATCGAGCGCCAATGGATTCTGACTTTGTTCACTCTGGGAAAAACAAAGAAAAAAAATTAGACCATGCACAATATACAATGCACTCACTGTTGCCCATGATAACACAATTGTGTTTCATGCTAGAATATATCTTGCATGACACACACAGTAGTCACTGAGGCATCACAGAGCATTGAAATACTTACTAAACGCCTTTTTGTCACTTTGAGAAGCGGTGTCTCAGCCATCCATCAGTGCTGTGGCCACCTCATTCCAGAGCCTCCGGATCATCACCTTGTCCGAGTGATACTGGTCATGGCTGTCCCACAACGGGACACGCCCCTGGACCAGATGGATCAGGGCCTCATTGTCCAGATAGATGTCTTCATCCTGTTGTGGAACCTAGAAAAAAAAACATTATAATCTTGGAAATATTTGTGAATGAAAAAGATAGAAAAAGCTACAGAAAAGAAGAAAGATTGAAGATGAAAAACAGGACAGAAAAAAAGGCAGAGAAAAAAATAATTAAAAAAAAAATTAGAAAATCAAAGTCGGTCTATACTTACATTCTGTCTCCCCGCCTGGACTTGGCTTCACTGCTACTACACTGCGGACTCTGATACCGTGTCCGATGATGTCTGAAAAAGAACAAAAATTATTTGTAGATGCAGCAGCTATAGTTACCCAAAATGTATGGCAGGAAGATACTCACATCACACTCTGCTTGGGCCAATTCGTCACGGGACGGCCAATATTCATCCTCAGAAGACATGCTGCAATAAAAAAAAGGCATTAGTACATAATACATTTGAAAGGACAGGCAGATATTAGGTAGAATACTCACATTCTTGCTGCTGCAGCTTGGATCCAAAATGTCTCTGGTCTGTGGCAGGCTGTTGTCTCTTGTCTGTGGCAGGCTGCATGGTCTCCTCCAGGCTTTCAGTAGATAGTGGTCTGCTAGTGCACAAGTCTTCTTTTATGTACACAAGCCCCAAACAATGTTGCTTTGTGTAGGAGGTGGTTTAAACCAATGTCTAGACATTGCTTACTCAAAAATCGCATGCGCTCGAAAACGCTGGAGTGCGCATGACCAAGCGCATGCCAGCGACCCCATAGACTGTAATGTGATTTTTTGGCGCATTCCATGCGCATTCCGTGTGCATGCGTGCACATGCGCTTTTTTGACGAGGTTGGGTGGAACAAAAAATGTAACATGTTGTGTCTAGCGCATCTGGGCACACAACTGGAAAAAGTGCAGCATGAAAACGCCGATGAATGCGTGCAAGTGCTAGACCATGTGCCCACCATGCTAAACATAGGGGAGCATGGCGCATCCGCCCGATAACGCGCTATGCACTGCGCGCAAAAACGCTAATGTGAAACCAGCCTAACAAGCGATATGACAGTGTAACACTGACAGGTCTCAAATAATGCAATCATGTGTATTGCATTGTATGATACCTGTGATCAGGCAAATAAAATTTGAAGTCTCATACAGGGACTAAGTAAAAAAGTAAAAAAAAAGGTTAAAGAAATGTTTGAAAACTATTTTAAAAAAATCACAAAATAAATAAAAAAAGAAGAAAAAATATTAAACCAATAAACACATATACATGTAAAAACGAAAAAAGTACACATATTTGGTATTGCCGCATTCAGAATAAGCCAAGCTATAAAACTATCACACTTGTTAACTCTTTCAGTGCACACCATAAAAAAGGAACAAAAACCTATGCTTTTTCATCATGCTGCCAAACAAAAAGAATAAAACGCAATCAAAAGCTCAAATCAAAATAAGAATGGTAGCAATAAAAACGCCATCTTGTCCGGCAAAAAACAAGCCACCATACAGCTCCAACAGTGGAAAAATAAAAAAGTTATAGCTTTCAGAATAAAGCAATGCAAAAACAATTATTTTTTCTATAAAATAGTTTTTATTGTGAAAAAGCAGCAAAACATAAAAGAATATAAATGTGATACCACTGTAATCGTACTGACCCGAAGAATAAAGCTGTCTTATTAATTTTACTACACACAGAACCTCATTTTAAAAAGAAACACAAAACAATTCCTGAATTCCTGGTGCTTGATCAAAAATCAGAATAGAAAGCGATCAAAAAAAGTTATGTGCCCGAAAATAGTACCAATAAAAACGTCAGCTCGACCCGCAAAAAGCAAGCCCTCGCATGACTCTATCGACCAAAACATGGAAAAATTATAGTTCTCAAAGTATAGTGGAGCAAAAACTTGTTTTTCAATAAAAAGCATATTTTAGTGAGTGACAGCAACCAAACATAAAAACCTGATATAAATCTGGTATCGCTGTAACTGCATCGACCCGAAGAATAAGGTTGCCTTATCCCTTATACGGCACGAAGAATGGTGTAAAATATAAATAAAACCAATTTTTCACATACTGCAGATTTTTTCATTCTGCCTCCCAAAGATCGCAGTAAGGCTCGGTGCACATTTATCCTGCACACTGCGCTAAGCGCTTACACCGGGGTTTCCATGTAAATATCTGAAACAGGCGAATGAGAAGGAACCCCTGGCGGAAGATTCCCCATAATGAGGCAGATGGAGGCACTGTGGATGCCATAAGACCTGCAATCTGGCGGTGTCCGTCTTTTTAGTCACGCATAAAAGCGCAGGCCGACAGTTTTGTGCACCTCTGAAAAGGACACCGCTGAACAGAGGCCAGATGAAGTCTAGAGTAATATAGTGAATGGATCGGCGGGTTTCATCTATCATGTCACTCAGAGATTTAGAAAGAAATCCCAAAGTAAGTGCTCAGCGTAGAGCGCCAGATAAATGTGATCCCTAACCAGGGGCATAACTATCGGGGTCACAGCTGCGATGGGGCCTGGACTGATTAGGGGCCTGCCACGGGCGCAGCCAGCAGGGGAGCGCAGTTGAGCCGCCTAATGCAGCAGTTTGCTGTGTCTAATCCCGGTGACTGCATTCTGCCGCTACCCTTACTGGGAGTCTGCTGTTCTCTGTGCCGGCTGTCAAGCTGACAGCTGGCACAGAGAAGCTGCAGCGCGCCGGATCCCAGTGATGGTAGAGACTAGAATGGAGTTGACTTGTTGAGGTGATTATATCACCAGAAGGGACGGGGCCTCCTTCAGTCCAGTAAGGCTCCCATAGCAGAAAGCTGCGCTGGAGAAGAGAAGCTGGAAATGAGGGGCTACATCATGGAGCCATGTGAGGAGAGGACTGAGAGGCTGCATCATGGACCCCTGTACACATGGGAATGAAGAGCAGGACATGGTATGAGTGCTCTGAGGATGTATTTTGGAAAGGGGTTGATGTTACTTGAGTGGGGCTGCATAGGGAAGATGATGATGAGAGGCTTTGTGGGGAATAGGGGAGATAAAGAAGGGCTGTGTGGGGAAAGGGAAGGATGATGAGGGTCTGTGTGGGGAATGGGGGGATGATAAGGGTCTGTATGGGGAATGGGAGGATGATGAGGGTCTGTGTGGGGAATGTGGGGATGATGATAGGCTGTTTGGGGAGAAGGGTAGATGATTAGGGGCTGTGGGGAGAATGTAGATGATGAGGGGCTGTGTGAGGAATTGGGGATGATGAGGGGCTGTGTGGGGAATTGGGGGATGATGAGAGGCTGTGTGGAGAATGGGGTGATAATGAAGGGCTGTGTGGGGAATGGGGGATTTAATGTGTGTGGGGGAGATTTGGAGTGGTAATGGGGGATTTATTATGTGTGGGGACATTTGAAGTAGGGATGGGGGATTTAATGTGTGTGGGGACATTTGGAGTGGGGATAGGGGATTTAATGTGTGTGGGGAGATTTTGAGTGGTGATGGGGGATATAATGTGTGGGGGGAGATTTGAGAACACAAAATGAGCAAAGGGAGAGATGCAGAGCATGTATGAGGAAACAGTACTGGGAAATGGGGGGCATGTATGAGGAAACAATATGGGGGAATGTGGTGCATGTATGAGGAAACATGATGGGGGATGGGTGAAGACACAGTATGGTGAGTGAGGATAGTGCAGACAGTATGGGGAGTGAATGGGGGAATGTATGCGGACACAGTGTGAGTAACGATGTGAAAAATGTATGTAGACAGAGTATGAGGAGTGAGGGTGATAGGATGTGTGCATAGAATCATAGAATCGTAGAGTTGGAAGGGACCTCCTGGGCCATCTGGTCCAACCCCCTGCTCAAAGCAGGATTCGCTAAATCATCCCAGTCAGATGTCTGTCCAGCCTCTGTTTGAAGACTTCCATTGAAGGAGAACTCACCACTTCTCGTGGCAGCCTGTTCCACTCATTGATCACTCTAACTGTCAAAAAGTTTTTTCTAATATCTAATCTGTGTCTCTTCCCATTCAGTTTCATCCCATTGCTTCTAGTCTTTCCTTGTGCAAATGAGAATAAAGTTGATCCTTCTACAATGTGACAGCCCTTTAGATATTTGTAGACAGCTATTAAGTCTCCTCTCAGTCTTCTCTTTTGCAAACTAAACATTCCCAAATCCTGCAACCTTTCCTCATAAGACAGGGTTTGCAGACCGGTCACCATTCTGGTCGCTCTTTTCTGAACTTGCTCCAGTTTGTTGATGTCTTTTTTAAAATGTGGTGCCCAAAACTGGACACAATATTCCAGATGAGGTCTGACCAAAGAGGAGTAGAGGGAAATAATGACTTCACGTGATCTAGACTGTATGCTTCTGTTAATACATCCTAGCATTGCATTTGCCTTTTTTGCTGCTGCATCACACTGTTGACTCATATTCAGTCTGTGATCTATTAGTATACCCAAGTCTTTTTCACATGTGCTGTCACTTAGCCCTATTCCTCCCATTCTATATATGCTTTTTTCATTTTTATTGCCCAGATGTAGTACTTTGCATTTCTCCCTGTTAAAAACCATTCTGTTAGTTGCTGCCCACTTCTCCAGTTTATTTAAATCTTTTTGAATCCTCTCTCTCTTCTCTAGTATTAGCTATCCCTCCTAGCTTTGTGTCATCAGCAAATTTAATCAGTTTACCCTCAATTCCTTCATCTAAATCGTTGATAAAGATGTTGAACAATACAGGGCCCAGGACAGAGCCCTGTGGTACCCCACTTGAGACATTCTTCCAACTGGATGTGCAGCCATTTACGACCACTCTTTGGGTCCGATCACTAAGCCAGTTATGAATCCACCTAACAGTTGCCTTGTCCATTCCATACTTAGTCATTTTTTCAATAAGGATTGTATGAGAGACTTTGTCAAATGCTTTGCTGAAGTCAAGATATACTATATCTACAGCATTTCCTTGATCCACCCAATCAGTGATACCGTCATAGAAGGAAATTAAGTTAGTCTGACATGACTTATTAGTTAGAAACCCATGCTGACTCTGTTTAATCACTTCATTCTTATCCAGGTATTGACATACATGTTGTTTAATAATTTGTTCAAAGATCTTTCCTGGTATAGAAGTCAGACTCACCGGCCTATAGTTGCCTGGGTCCACCTTCTTCCCCTTTTTGAAGATAGGAACAACATTTGCTCTTCTCCAGTCTTCTGGCACTTCTCCTGTTCTCCAAGAATTTTCAAAGATTATGGAGAGGGGTTCAAAAATTTCTTCTGCTATCTCCTTCAGTACTCTGGGGTGTAATTCATCTGGACCTGGAGACTTGAATTCATTTAGGTTAGCTAAGTGTTTCCTCACTATCTTTCTGTTTATAGATATCCTGGATTCTTCTATTCCCTTAATAGGACAGTGAATAACAGTTGATGTTGCATTTCCTTTCTGAGAGAAAACAGATGCAAAATAGGAATTTAAAAGTTCAGCCTTCTCAACATCCTGTCTTACCATTTCATCATTTTCATCCTGTAAAAATCCTATAGCATCTTTGACTTTTCTTTTACTTTTGACATATCCCCAAAATCCTTTATTATTGCTTTTGACATCTCTTGCAAGCCTCAGTTCATTTTCAGCTTTAGATAATCTGATTTGTGCCCTGCAGGTTCTGCAGACAGCATTATATTCTTCTTTAGATATGCCTCCCTCTTTCCATTTTATAAACATTTTTTTCTTCCTTTTTAGCATGTGCTTAAGTTCTGTGTTCATCCATCCTGGTTTCCTTAAATGCTTCCTATTCTTCCCTCTTTTCGGAATTGTTAACAACTGTGCTTTGAGAATTTCATTTTTCAAGATTTCCCATCCTTCCTGGACATTTTTGTCTTTAAGGATATCCAGCCATTGGATCCCTCCAATTCTCTTTCTGAATCCCTTAAAATCTGCCTTTCTGAAATCTAACCTTGACGTCTGAGTCTTCACAGGTCTTCCACCTCTAGTTATCCAAAATTCTAAAATAGCATGGTCGCTACCTCCTAGGGTCCCAGCCACTTTTACCTCCTCAACCATTTCCTCCCTGTTTATAAGGATTAGATCCAAGGTAGCAGTTCCCCTTGTTTTCTCCCCTACCTTTTGGAAGATAAAGTTGTCAGCAAGAGAGGATAAGAATTTCCTTGACCTGTTAGTTTTGCCTGAGAGAGATTCCCAACAAATGTCTGGATAGTTGAAATCTCCCATGACAACTATGTCATATTTTTTGGAGAACTTGGCCATCTGATGCATAAAGAGTTCATCTATATCTTCGGCTTGCACAGGCGGCCTGTAGTAAATGCCTACAATGGTGTCCTTTCCATTGTTCTGTCCTTGTATTCTTACCCAAACAGTTTCCACAGAACTCCCAGTCTCTGAAGCTTCAATCTCTGTGCAGATATACGCGTTTCGAACATACAATGCGACACCCCCTCCTCGTTTATCAAGTCTGTTTCTTGCAAATAAGTTGTATCCTTCTAGTCTTGTATTCCAATCATGTGTATTGTCCCACCAAGTTTCAGTGATTCCAATGACATCATATTTCTTTTCCTGTGTTAGTAGTTCCAATTCTCCTTGTTTGTTGCCCATGCTTTGTGCATTAGTATAGAAACATTTTAGTTTGTGATTGGTTTCTCTTTCTCCAATATTTTTATTAATTAGATTCTTTCGTCTTTGTTCTTCCTTTCCACTTCTAATAGCAGAGTTCTCAATAGCATTTGTCAGGTGTATGGCTTTTTCTGGTCTTTTGCTTCCCTTCCCATGTTGTTCTAGTTTAAAGCTCTCCTTACAAGTGTAGCAAGGCGACTTCCAAATACATGCTTTCCAGTCTTCGTAAGGTGCACCCCATCTCTAGCAAGTAGTCCATCGTATAAGTAGTTCACTCCGTGATCCAGAAATCCAAATCGTTGCTGACGGCACCATCGACGTAGCCAGTTGTTCACCTGCAGAATCTTATTCCACCTCCTTGTTCCATGGCCATCCACTGGGAGGATGGAAGAGAAGACCACCTGCGCTCCCAGTTCTTTCACTTTCTTGCCTAAGTCTTCAAAGTCTCTGCAGATGGTTTCCAGGTCGTTTCTTGCGGTGTCATTTGTCCCCACATGTAGTAGCAGGAATGGGTAGTCATCTGTAGGTCTGAAGAGTCCTGATATCCTGTCAGACACATCTTTAATTTTTGCACCTGGAAGACAGCACATTTCTCTTGAAGTTATATCCGGTCTGCAGATAGCAGCCTCTGTTCCTCTCAGCAGGGAATCCCCCATGACCACCACTCTCCGTTTCTTCTTCACAACATTTTTCTTTCTCCATCCAGGAGGACTCTGAGGGCGTACAAGGTTGCTGTTTGTTGGCAAAGTCTTATCCTGATGTATTTCTTCATCGTTTTCCTGCGTGAGAGCCTGGTACTGGTTTCTGAGCAGTATGGGTGCTGACTGCCTCCTGATCCTCCTGCTTCTCTGGGTCACATGTCTCCATTCCTCTGTTTCTTCAGGTGCACTTCGAATTTCTTCTCTTTCTGTAACATGAAGAGATAATTCTGCTCTGTCCAAGAACTCTTCACCTTCCTTAATGATCTTCAACGTAGCTAACCTCTCTTCGAGATTTTGCAACTTTTCCTCCAACAGGGACACAAGCTTGCATTTGTGGCATGTGAAGTTTGGCTTTTCCACTGGTAAATCTGTGAACATGTAGCAAGAAATGCAGCTCACCAAATGGCTCCTGGCCTCTTCCATCTTGAGATTTTTGAGACACAATGGGGGTATGTGCGAGCAAGCAGTATAGAAAGTGAGGGGGTAAATATATGAGGAGACAGTATGGTGAACAGAAGAGACAGTATAAGGAGGGAGGGGAATAGTGTGAGGAGACAGAATGGGGGAGAAAAGTGAGTTGGCACAGAATAGAAACTGAGTAGTGGGGCGTAGCATGGGGAGACAGTGAAAGGGTACAACTGGGAGGGGACAGTATACCAAGGAGGGGGAGTGTGATGACAGAGTACAGTATAAATACTGGGAGGACACAGTGTGAGAGGACAGTGTGAAGAAGGGGGCCGGTATGGAAAGGAGAGGTCAGTGTAAAGAGCATGTACCATAAGAGGGTCAGTGTGGGGGTCATATTTTGTGCAGACAATATAGTGAGGGTCAATTTTTTATTCAGGAGCATTATAATGACACTTCTATCTTTAAGGAGGGCGTCATGTGGAGATTTTCTGCAGAAGACCGGAGAAGATGGAAGTCTGCAGAGATGGCTGTGGATGAGAAAACTCATCATGGGGTCTGGACAAGATGAAGAAAAAAAGCAGAACGACTCCAGAGATGATGTCATCTATAAGGTACCTGGATGTAAATGTTATTTGTGATACTGACTAATTCTCATGTTTTTATTTATCTTAGGAGAATTAAAGGGGTTATCCAGGTCTGTGATGAGTCATTCTATGTGACTGTGGGTCGCCCTCCAAGGGCTGTGGGGTACTCGGTACCGGGCCGGTATCAGTGGGATGTGTCACAGCAGCGGTGACCCGGACCGTGACCCTGGGCACCCAAGTAGTAGGAAGATGTGAATGGTGGAATGTAGTTAGATGAATAGTTCGTGACTAGAGTTGAGCGACTTTTGGTTTTTTAGGGTCATGTTTCGTTTCGTGAAACCCGACTTTTCCAAAAGTCGGGTCGAGCAAGATCGTCCGATTATAGGGAAAAGTCGGGGTCGTCCCGAAACACGAAACCCAATGTAAGTCAATGGGGAATAAAAGTCGGCAGTGAGAGGAGGACAGGAAACACACCTACAGTGCCCATTTGAATGCCAAAAGCATCAATTCTTCTTACTTAAGCTTGTCAACCTTAATTAACTTCATAATACAAGTTACGCACTGAAAAATGGGGGTTATTTGGCTAAAGTTGTGGGGGGGGGAGGGCTGGCTGCAGGTTTTCATGTGCCCTGGGCGAAAGAGCGCCCCTTTAACACATACCACAAATCATCATGCTCCGATACGGCAGATAAATAGCGGTATAGTACAATGAAAAATACCTCACTTTTTACATCTCATGACGAGGCCCATCTATTTCTCCATACAGAATCATTGGTCCCATATAATGTTTGAAACAGTATATGATGAGCTCCACATAATGCTACAGTATATGTTGGTCCCCATGGATGAAGCTCCACTGTCTTATGGTCCCAAATAATGCTCCAAACATAATGGGCCCCATTTCTAATGCTCTAGTGTATATTGGGCCCTGTAAATGCTGCTCCAGTGTCTGATGTCCACCTTTGGAATGTTCCAGTGTATGGTGGGCCCCATCTATCATTCTCCAGAGTATAGTGCTCCCCAAAAATTGCTGTCCCAACATTGAAAACAATCAAATAAGTCTCCTCGCTAGGGAATCCCTGTACTTGTCTGGACAGGTGCTGTAGCTTGCTTAACAGCTCGCCAGCCGTTCTCACGCCCAGTATGGATTGCACGTGATTGCACAAAGGTTAGAAAGGGTACCGTATCCCTGGATAACATGTATGGATAGCGTACACTTTCAAAATATATGTCTCAGGAGGCAGGCTCAGACGGTGTCAGGCCCAGTATGGATTGCACGTGATTGCACAAAGGTTAGAAAGGGTACCGTATCCCTGGATAACATGTATGGATAGCGTACACATTCAAAATATATGTCTCAGGAGGCAGGCTCAGACGGTGTTAGGCCCAGTATGGATTGCACGTGATTGCACAAAGGTTAGAAAGGGTACCGTATCCCCGGATAACATGTATGGCTAGAGTACACATTCAAAATATATGTCTCAGGAGGCAGGCTCAGACGGTGTTAGGCCCAGTATGGATTGCACGTGATTGCACAAAGGTTAGAAAGGGTACCGTATCCCTGGATAACATGTATGGATAGCATACACATTCAAAATATATGTCTCAGGAGGCAGGCTCAGACGGTGTCAGGCACAGTATGGATTGCACGTGATTTCACAAAGGTTAGAAAGGGTACCGTATCCCTGGATAACATGTATGGATAGCGTACACATTCAAAATATATGTCTCAGGAGGCAGGCTCAGACGGTGTTAGGCCCAGTATGGATTGCACGTGATTGCACAAAGGTTAGAAAGGGTACCGTATCCCCGGATAACATGTATGGATAGCGTACACATTCAAAATATATGTCTCAGGAGGCAGGCTCAGATGGTGTCAGGCCCAGTATGGATTGCACGTGATTGCACAAAGGTTAGAAAGGGTACCGTATCCCTGGATAACATGTATGGATAGCGTACACATTCAAAATATATGTCTCAGGAGGCAGGCTCAGACGGTGTCAGGCACAGTATGGATTGCACGTGATTGCACAAAGGTTAGAAAGGGTACCGTATCCCTGGTTACATGTATGGATAGCGTACACATTCAAAATATATGTCTCAGGAGGCAGGCTCAGACGGTGTTAGGCCCAGTATGGATTGCACGTGATTGCACAAAGGTTAGAAAGGGTACCGTATCCCCGGATAACATGTATGGATAGCGTACACATTCAAAATATATGTCTATACAGCATGAGGCAGGCTCAGACGGTGTTAGGCCCAGTATGGATTGCACGTGATTGCACAAAGGTTAGAAAGGGTACCGTATCCCTGGATAACATGTATGGATAGCGTACACATTCAAAATATATGTCTCAGGAGGCAGGCTCAGACGGTGTCAGGCACAGTATGGATTTGACGGCCCAGATTACACAGCGGAGGAGCAGGGAGAGGTAAAGATTGCAAATGCTGGGGCCCTGCCCAAGCAAGGGGGGCCCACTCGTGGGCGTCGGTACTGGCACTGGGCCCCTCATAGTACAGCGGTGTGTCTGACGGCGGGTGTGCACCACCACCGTCAGAGACACTTGATTGCACTATGAGGGACCCTGTGCCAGTGCCCGCGCCCAAGAGTCGGCCTACCCACCTGTCCAGGGCAACGGCACTCGCACGGTGTCGTGCGGTAGGTGGTGACCCCGGCCATGGGGGGGAGGCAGCACAGTTAGGGAGTTTTAGAAAGTGGCATATGTTGATGTTGGACATTCAGCTGATGCAAAAGGCGAAATAGGTGAAGTACCAGGAAGAGGTGGACCAAAGCAAGCCATTTTTCTGTCACCCTATGTGTCATCAGGGGAAGGTGGGACAAAATCCTTGGAAACCCATGCGTGGTTCATTTTAATGAAGGTTAGATCATCCACATTTTGGGTTGACAGACGGGTCCTTTTTTCTGTCAGGATTGATCCAGCTGCACTGAAGACTCTTTCCGATAGCACACTTGCAGCTGGGCAAGCGAGCTCCTGTAAGGCATATTGGGCCAATTCAGGCCAGGTGTCCAGTTTAGCGGCCCAATAGTCAAAGGGGATTGACCTGTGTGGGAGAACATCGATATGGGAGGAAAAGTAGTTTGTAACCATAGTTGACAACTGCTGTCTCCTGTCACTTTCCATCGATGCAGTATTACCAGTTGTGTGAGCGGTATTTGAAAAATCAGTCCACAACATTGTCATGAAACCCCTGTCTCCAACGCCACTTCTGCTGTGTGCACCACGAACACCTCTGCCAAGCTGCCCCCGGCCCGTACGGCTCGTGTGAGAACCATCACCGCTGCTGTGTGCTAGGAATGCCTCAAGCAATCGATTTACCAGAGTTGCTTGTTTATTAGCCAATATTAGGTCAAGGTTCTCCTGTGGCATGATGTTTTGTAATTTGCCTTTATAGCGTGGATCCAGGATGCTGGCCAACCAGTAGTCGTCATCGTTCATCATTTTGGCAATGCGGGGGTCCCTTTTTAGGATCCGCAAGGCATAATCTGACATGTGGGCCAATGTTCCCGGT
The DNA here is from genome assembly GCF_039654945.1 of Dendrobates tinctorius. Classification (NCBI taxonomy): domain Eukaryota; kingdom Metazoa; phylum Chordata; class Amphibia; order Anura; family Dendrobatidae; genus Dendrobates; species Dendrobates tinctorius. Next base: position 6,613,931 of record NW_027361762.1, read on the forward strand.
GTCAATGATGCACTGCGAGTGCTGGGTGGAGGAGCACTTTCTGGCAAATCCACATCCCTCCAGTCACGCACAAACCCTGTACCAGACCTTGCCACACCAACATTTTCACTTGCCCCACGAGATGCATCCTCCTCCCCTAAGTAATCATCCCCATCATCCTCCTCCTCCTCCTCTTCTTCCTCCACCTCGTCCAGGAGAGGTCCCTGAGCAGACAATGGCTGAATGTCATCAAGGATTCCCTCCTCCTCTTCCTCCTCATCAACATTGGCTGCAGACGCCTGCTCCTTAAGGTGCGTCAAAGTTTGCATGAGCAGACGCATAAGTGGGATGCTCATGCTTAGGATGGCGTCGTCTGCGCTTACCAGCCGTGTGCATTCCTCAAAACACTGAAGGACTTTACAAAGGTCTTTCAGCTTCGACCACTGCACGCCTGTCAACTCCATGTCTGCTCTCAAAGTGCCTGGCCGTGTATCCTCCCACAAATGCATTATGGCCTGCCTCTGCTCGCACAGCCGCTCCACCATGTGCAGGGTGGAGTTCCACCTTGTTGCAATGTCGATAATGAGGCGGTGGTTGGGAAGGTGGAGCAATCGCTGCAGCTTCTGCATACGAACGGAGTGTACAGGCGACCGGCGGATGTGCGCGCACAGTCTTCGCACCTTCTGGAGCAGGGCTGTTAACTCCGGATAATTTTTGAGGAAGCACTGCACCACCAGGTTCAAGGTGTGAGCCAAGCAAGGTATGTGGCTGAGTTTTGAAAGGGCTATGGCTGCCACAAAATTACGGCCGTTATCACTAACTACCTTGCCTGCCTCAAGATGTACACTGCCCAGCCATGACTCAGTTTGTCGCTTCAAGTACTCGGCCAGCACCTCGGCGGTGTGTCTGTCGCCCAAACACATCATCTGCAACACAGCCTGCTGACGCGTTCCACTAGCTGCTCGATAGGGGGACACATCGTGTGCAACAGTGGCAGCTGCAGATGGAGTGCTCGTACGACTGCGCTCTGTGGACGAGCTTTCGCTTCTGGAGGAGGAGGAGGAGCATGGTCGAACGCCTACAGCCAACTGTTTCCTATACCGTGGGCTAGGCAGCACTGTCCCACCACCGCTGTCCCCTGTGGACCCTGCATCCACCACATTAACCCAGTGCGCAGTGATGGACACGTAACGGCCCTGGCCATGCCGACTGGACCATGCATCAGTTGTGAGGTGCACCTTTCCGCTCACTGACTGCTTGAGTGCATGGACAATGCGGTCTTTCACATGATGGTGGAGGGCTGGGATGGCTTTGCGAGAGAAGAAGTGGCGACTGGGTAGGTCATAGCGTGGTACTGCATAGGCCATGAGTTCGCGGAAAGCTGTGCTTTCCACCAACCGAAAGGGCATCATCTCAAACGAGATTAGTTTGGCAATGTGGGCGTTCAAACCCAGTGTACGCGGATGAGAGACTGAGTACTTTCTTGACCTACTCATAGTGTCTGGGAGGGTGAGCTGGACTTGAGAGCTGCATATGGTGGAAGTAGCGGTGGACAGGGCGGACTGAGAGAGGGTTGATGATGGTGATGGAGTTGGTGTTCTTTCTGATGGCCTAGAATCAGTCTTTCGTTGATATAACAGTGGGATTCCCTGACTGCTGTGGTCTTGCAACGACACCTCAACATTTGCTGCTGTGCTAACCGGTGGGATTACAGTGGGGGAAACAATGTAGCGTTGCTGACTACCTTCGTTGTGATCAGTTGCACATGTGGCACTTGAGGTTTGGTGTTGTGTCCACGCTTGCAAGTGCATGCTGGTTAAATGTCTAAGCATGCAACTGGTATTCAAATTTTTCAGATTTTTCCATCGGCTAAAGGTCTTTGCGCACTTCTTACAGATAACCTTGGCCTGATCATGAGAATTTTGTTCAAAAAAGTGCCACACTGCACTCTTCCTACTTTGGCAGACATTTTGCGGCCTAGCACGCTGTGATCCTTTGACCCTCTGGACAAGCTGTCCAGCAACTCTTTTGATGTTTGGAACCTGTCTTTGGAGTGCTCCGGGCCTGCCAGATAACAGCTGTTGCGATGTCGATGTCTGCTGTGGATGCTCCTCATCTGAGCTATTGGAAGCAGCACCCTCTTCCCCCAATGGATGACAATCTGGGTCAACAACTGGGTCATCCATCACCTCCTCTTCTATGTCATGTGCACCTTTCTCTGTGTCACCGTGTATGGTGGTATAGTGTGCGGGAAGGGGCACCTGAGTCTCATCAGGGTCAAAATCTGGCTCTGTACACTGCGAGGACAATGTAGTGCTCTGAGTGAATGTACCAGCAGAATCATCCATCAGTGGCTGTGCATCAGTGCACTCCATGTCAGATTCATCTTGGCCTGGGTAATTCACCATTTGACTTGATAATCCAGGCATGGTATGTGAAAACAGCTCCATGGAGTAATCAGTAGTATGGCCTGCGTCATCCTTCAATCTTGGTTGGGGTGAAGGACACAAGGAAAGGTGTGGTTCATGAACATGAGCCTCCAATGACGACTCAGTGCTTTTACTTTTTACAACTGAAGAAGAGGAGGCGATAGAGCTGGAGGCTGAGTCAGCAATGTAAGACAAAACTTTTTCCTTATGCTCTGGCTTTAAAAGCGGTTTGCCAACTCCTAGAAAACTAAGCGTTCGAGGCCTTATGTAGCCAGACGATGACGCAGGGTCAGCACCTCCTGCATTCGGTCTTATTTTGCTCTTGCCACTACCATCAGATCCACCACCAACACCATCATTACCAGCTGCCAACCCCCGCCCAATTCCACGGCCTCTTCCACCAGCCTTCCTCATTTTTGGTAGAAATGTAGACAAAATCCAACAAACTATATAGTAATGTAAAACAAGGTACAAGGTGTCTATAGGACAGGGGAGATTTAGAATTTCTGCACACACTTGTGGACACTTTTGGATTGTGTGAGGCCCACTGATATCTGAGCGCTATGTGACAGGCTCGATGGCACAGCTGCCTGTGACCAAAGTGACGAGAGGATAATGGAGATTTTGAATCTCTGCGCACACTTTTGGACACTGGACACTTGTGGATTGTGTGAGGCCCACTGATATCTGAGCGCTATGTGACACGCTCGATGGCACAGCTGCCTGTGACCAAAGTGACGAGAGGATAATGGAGATTTTGAATCTCTGCGCACACTTTTGGACACTGGACACTTGTGGATTGTGTGAGGCCCACTGATATCTGAGCGCTATGTGACACGCTCGATGGCACAGCTGACTGTGACCAAAGTGACGAGAGGATAATTGAGATTTTGAATCTCTGCGCACACTTTTGGACACTGGACACCTGTGGATTGTGTGAGGCCCACTGATATCTGAGCGCTATGTGACACGCTCGATGGCACAGCTGCCTGTGACCAAAGTGACAAGAGGATAATGGAGATTTTGAATCTCTGCGCACACTTTTGGACACTGGACACTTGTGGATTGTGTGAGGCCCACTGATATCTGAGCGCTATGTGACACGCTCGATGGCACAGCTGCCTGTGACCAAAGTGACGAGAGGATAATGGAGATTTTGAATCTCTGCGCACACTTTTGGACACTGGACACTTGTGGATTGTGTGAGGCCCACTGATATCTGAGCGCTATGTGACAGGCTCGATGGCACAGCTGCCTGTGACCAAAGTGACGAGAGGATAATGGAGATTTTGAATCTCTGCGCACACTTTTGGACACTGGACACTTGTGGATTGTGTGAGGCCCACTGATATCTGAGCGCTATGTGACACGCTCGATGGCACAGCTGCCTGTGACCAAAGTGACGAGAGGATAATGGAGATTTTGAATCTCTGCGCACACTTTTGGACACTGGACACTTGTGGATTGTGTGAGGCCCACTGATATCTGAGCGCTATGTGACAGGCTCGATGGCACAGCTGCCTGTGACCAAAGTGACGAGAGGACAATGGAGATTTTGAATCTCTGCGCACACTTTTGGACACTGGACACTTGTGGATTGTGTGAGGCCCACTGATATCTGAGCGCTATGTGACACGCTCGATGGCACAGCTGCCTGTGACCAAAGTGACGAGAGGATAATGGAGATTTTGAATCTCTGCGCACACTTTTGGACACTGGACACTTGTGGATTGTGTGAGGCCCACTGATATCTGAGCGCTATGTGACAGGCTCGATGGCACAGCTGCCTGTGACAAAAGTGACGAGAGGATAATGGAGATTTTGAATCTCTGCGCACACTTTTGAACACTGGACACTTGTGGATTGTGTGTGGCCCACTGATATCTGAGCGCTATGTGACACGCTCGATGGCACAGCTGCCTGTGACCAAAGTGACGAGAGGATAATGGAGATTTTGAATCTCTGCGCACACTTTTGGACACTGGACACTTGTGGATTGTGTGAGGCCCACTGATATCTGAGCGCTATGTGACAGGCTCGATGGCACAGCTGTGACAAAAGTGACTAGAGGATAAGGGAGATTGGATTGCTTTTAAAAAAGCAGTTTGCGGAGCAGTGGGTAAACAGCAATGCCAGCGTGTCAGGAAGCCTTAAAAGGCAGCCCAACAACCAACACCACTGATACACCACAATATAGCCTCCCCTTGCACTGCACACACAGTGACTTGTGTGTTGTGCAGGCCAAATCGCTAGCAGCAGAAGCAGTTTTTTTGTCTTCTTCCCTGCCTAACGCTCTCCCTACAGAATCAGCAGCAACCTCTCCCTATACTAAGATCGGCAGAAGTAAGATGGCAGTCGGCGTGCACGCCCTTTTATACCCCCTGTGACGCCCACCAAAGCAAGCCAATCACTTGCATGCCCTTCTGAAAGATGGTGGTGACCCGTGCCTAGGTCATCACGTTGCCCACAGTGTCCGTGGATCCTGATTGGCTGAAAAAGAGCGCAAAACAAACTTTTGAATCGCGACTTTGGCGCGTAAGTCGCCGACCTCGTGGCCGACCTCATCCTAGGGTCGGGTTTCGTTTCATGAAACCCGACTTTGCCAAAAGTCGGCGACTTTTGAATTTTTTCGACCCGTTTCGCTCAACTCTAATCGTGACTAGTGTTGAGCATTCCGATGCTGCAAATTTCAGGTATCGGCCGGAATTCCGATACCGAGTACCGATATTTTTTCAATATCGGATACCGGAATCGGAAGTTGCTATAGTGCAATGAGCCACTGTTGTGGCTGTGATTGGCTGCTGAAATGATGTTATCATGATGCGAGGTCTGTGTGTATCATGATGCACGGTCTGTGCGGGCCTCCCGGGGGTCTGTGTGGGCCTGCCGGGGTTCTGTGCGGGCTGCCGGCGGTCTGTACGGGCCTGCTGGGGGTCTGTGCCGGCTGCCGGCGGTCTGTACAGGCCTGCCGGGGGTCTGTGCCGGCTGCCAGGGGGTCTGTGCCGGCTGCCAGCGGTCTGTACGGGCCTGCCGGGGGGTCTGTGCTGGCTGCCGGGGGTCTGTGCCGGATGCCGGCGGTCTGTACGGGCCTGCCGGGGGTTGGTGCCGGCTGCCGGAGGGTGTGTACCGGCTGCGGCGGTCCGTACAGGCTTGCCTGGGGTCTGTGTGTGCAGACATCGTCCGATTGGACTACAAGTCCCATCGGGCGATGCCTGCTACAATGACAGTGATTGACACATTAGCCAATGATGGGACAGTAGTAGTCCCATCATCCGGCTAATGTGTTGAAAAAATAGTCCCTAGTCTCACTTTATGGCATTGCTGTGTGAGAAAGTTCCCACACAGCTTTTGCCATAAAGTGAGACTAGGGACTATTTTTTTTACAGTGGCGGAGGAATACAGTATGGAAGGATACCTACCTCCCGTTATTGGATTCCTGGAGCCCCTAGAGAACGGTCGCATCAGCTGATGCTGCTGTTCTCCACGGGAAATCGGTGTGGGACACTCGTGGATTTCTGCGGAACAGGGAGTATTTTGTGGTTTGTTTTTTTCATATTTTTTTCACAGATGACACTGGCTTCGGGGATCAAAGTGACAAGTAATGGTGAGTATGTACTCTATGTTATATGTACTGTATGTCTATATGTATGTATTGTATGAAT